>NW_020837949.1:74850888-74994576 GCF_003676395.1 Aethalodelphis obliquidens | reverse complement strand
CCCCCCCCCCCCCGCCGTCAGGTAATTTTGAATAAATCTTAATAATTAATTTTACTGATAATTATTTCAGTGTGTATTTCTAAAAGATAAGGACTTAAAATAAAACCAATATCATCACACAAATTGTTATTATAAAATGTGAAGTGTGTTCACATATTTTAGTTGCCCCACATATTTAAAAAATAATTTGTTTGCATCAAGATCAAAATAGGTCCATACTTTGCAGTTGGTTGATTTTTCTCTTAAGCCTCTTTAATCTTTGCATACCCACTCCTTTTTCTTTCCTGTTTGCTTGCGGTTTGTTGAAAAAACTGGATTTTTTGGTCCTGTCTTGTCTACATTAGCTGATTTCATCCTTGTTTTGTACTTTTGTTTCTCAGTCCTCTAAATCCTGTGAATTGGTAATTAGATCTAGAGCAGTGATCTTAATCTTGGCTGCACGTTAGAATCAATCGGGGATTTTTTTTTTTTTTTGCGGTACGCGGGCCTCTCACTGTTGTGGCCTCTCCCGTTGCGGAGCACAGGCTCTGGACGCACAGGCCTAGCGGCCATGGCTCACGGGCCCAGCCGCTCCGCGGCATGTGGGATCCTCCCAGACCGGGGCACGAACCCACGTCCCCTGCATCGGCAGGCGAACTCTCAACCACTGCGCCACCAGGGAAGCCCTCAATTGGGGATTTTTATAACATGGTAATGTTCAGGCTATATTCCAGACTAACTAAATCAGATCTCCAGGGTATTAGGGCCCAGGCACCAGTATTTTAGGCTTCTCAGGTGATTTTGCTGTGCTCTCAAGGTTGAGAACCACAAAAGGCTTGATCACATTCAGATTCCCTTTTTTCCTCCCTCTCCTCCTCCTTTCTCTTTAAGGAAGAATACTTCATACGTGGTGGTACAGACTTCTGTCAGGAAGCATATATTTGGTTTCCTCTTTCTGTGATATAGTAGCCATAGATTTTGAGAAATTCATTATTTCATGAAAGGAGGCAAAATGGTGATTTTCTGATTCTATTATTTTATTTATTAATTGAGCCACTTTTATAAAGAGAAACTTCTTCAGATGTTCTATGTGGTTCAATTCTTACAAAAATGGCAAGATAAATATTCGATTATAGCTATCAGTATTTATCAGCTGTTAGCTCTCCAGTGGTAAGTGATACTTTTCTTTAAATACTTTGAGTTTATAACACTTTCTGTTTCAGTCCATTTTTTGTTAGCTTTACTCTGGTCAAATTGTTCCATGTTTAGCCAGTGGGAGCTCTTTCAAGTTGGCTCCTGGGTCCTGGAGCCAAAGTGGAAAATACACCTGTCATCTTTGGTAATAAAACAAGGAAGTTGGCATATAAATGACACCATGAACTAAAAGTTTTTCTTATTTTTGTAAAGAAAATACACGCTGCTTATATAAAAAGCCAAACAAAAAGTCAAAATTTCTATTGGCTAGGGGATTTATTTCAGAACTTTCTGAACATCCTTTAGTTTTTGGCTATACATGTGTGGTTTACACAAAAACAGCCTGACACAATCGGTGCTGTTTTGCAAGCTAGTTGTTAGTACCTACCAGGTATGCTGTAGAGAATCATTCATTGCCATTCTTTTTTAATGTTTGTATAATTGTTAAAGACTTATTTGTCTTAGGCTGTTTGTATAGATTGTTTCCAGTTTCCTATTCTTATAAATACCTCCCCCCACTGTTCTACAGTTTTGTTGAACTATCGTCCACGTATCAAACAATTCATCTGTTTGAAGTATACAAGTCAATGTTTTTTGGTATATTCAGATATGTACAACTATCACCACACTTAATTTTAGAATATTTTCATCACCCCAAAAGAAATCCTGTATGCTTTAGCTGTCACCCCCTGTCTTCCCATCCCTCTTAGCCCTAAGTAATGTCTAAACTTTCTGTCTCTGTAGATCTGCCTGTTCTGGACAGTTTATAAAATGTAATCGTTGTAGTCTTTGTGTCTGGTTTCTTTTAGTTAGCAAAATGTTTTCAAGGCTCCTTCAGGTTGTAGTACGCATCAATACTTCATTCCTTTTTACTGCTGACTAATATTCCATTGTATGGATGTACCACATTTTGTTTATTCATTCATCTGTTGGTGGATATTTGGGATGATTGTACTTTTTTTGGCTATTGTGAGTGTTACTGCTGTGAACATTTATGTACAGTTTTTGATGTGTGAACATATGTTTTCATTTCTCTTGGGTATATACCTGGTAGTGGAATTGGTGAGACCGATGGTAACTCTGTGTAAGGTTTTGAGGAACTGCCAAACATTTTTCCAGAGTGGCTGTACCGTTTTACACTTCTTACCAGTAGCATGTGAGACTTCTGGTTTCGCCACACCTTTTGTCGACACTTGTTATTAACTAACTTTTTGATTATAGCCATACTAGTGGGTGTAAAGTGATATTTCATTGTGGTTTTGGTTTGCATTTCCCTGATGACCAATGATGGATGTCAAGCGTCTTTGCCTGTGCTTTTTGGCCATTTGTGTATCTTCTTTGGAGAAATGTCTATTCAGATCCTGTGCCAATTTTTCAATTGTGTTATTTGTCTCTATTATTGAGTTTTGAGTTCGTTACATATTCTAGATACAAGTTCCTTATCAGATAAATGATTTGCGTGGTAGCCTGCATGTAAACATGTAAATCCATCAGGTCACCTGTCCTAGTTTTTCTTCCAACTTCTACCAGTATTCATTGTATGTATGTAATAATTATTAAAGATTTATTTATCAAAATGATCAGTGCACTTAGAGTGTTTTTGCACATAGCTTTGCTTAAGGAAGATTAGTGAATTTATTACAGGGTTCTGGTACTTTTATCTTTATTTTTGGTTGCATTGGGTCTTGGTTGCTGCATGCAGGCTCCGTCTGGTTGTGGCGAGCGGGGGCTACTCTTTGTTGTGGTGCACGGGTTTCTCATTGCGGTGGCTTCTCTTGTTGTGGAGCACGGGCTGTAGGCACGCGGGCTTCAGTAGTTGTGGCTCACGGGCTCTAGAGCGCAGGCTCAGCAGTTGTGGTGCACGGGCTTAGTTGCTTCGCGGCATGTGGGATCTTCCCGGAGCAGGGCTCGAACCCATGTCCCCTGCCTGCATTGGCAGGCGGATTCTTAACCACTGCGCCACTAGGGAGCTCCCTTGATCCTTATATTTATCTGAGGTATCACTAATAAGTAGGGCCTTTTCATTTCACAGTAGAGGTTATAATAGAACAATTGTATAGAACGTGGTAGGAGGATAATTACTGAGATGACAGATGATGCACTGGTTGTGATATGAGTGAATTTGAATTTAAGCTAAACTTTTGGTCATGATTTAAATTCTGACAGATACAGTGCATGATTTTTTTTTTAATTTTAGAAAAACTGCTCGAAAAACTAAATTTTTTTTTTGGTCTGTAGAGTATAAAAAAAATGAGAGAACATTTTTCTTAGAGCATAGTTGAAATACTGGGAAACTTAATCTTGGAAAAAATAAATCTGGTGAGATATAGTTTTATTTTACTCAGAAAGTCTTCCCTGTTCTCCGAAATTCAGAGAAGCAGCTCTTCTGTGAATCTGTCCTTGGTGTATTCAGAGATAATGACTTGGGTAGTGTCTATTACATACTGAAGTTTTAATGAATGGTACAAATATTATACCTTTGCCCAAGGATTGTTAAAATTGTTGCGAAGTACTGATACTTTGAATTGGACTTAAAAACTCAGGCATCACTTCAATGAGTATGAAGAACTTTGATATTTTCTCTGCTTATATATTAGCATATACAAGTAGAGAGTATATAATGAATCCCCCTGTGCCTGTCCACCAGTTTCTACATTTATCAATTTTCTTCCCTTTATGTTACTGTGAAGAGCTTTTGAAGAAGCATTTTCCATTCGAGATGGTGGCCTTCTGAGAAATGGATGGTGTGATGTAATGAGCACTGGCTTTAGAGTTGCGGGGGGGGTTCTAAATCCTGACTCCACATGTCCTTGCTCTCTGACTGGGCATGTGGCCTCTCCTCTTAGAATCTCAGTTTTTGCATCTTGAAAACAGGGTTATTATCTGCTTTTGATGGTTGTCTGGATGATTAAATGTGCTAATGTTATGTGAAGAATTGAAAGAATATTTGAAGGTTAGTTACTGTGTGTACATAGAGCTGCCAGTGACATGGGTTCTCTGTTGCCGTGTTGGATTTCCAAAGTCTGTAATTGTGTGCTAAGTCCTCGTCAAGATAGAGCACTGAGGTAGAGTCTAATTCCAACGTGGACAGATAATCAGCCTATTATAGTAAAGACAAGACCCAGAGTTAAGTACAAGGTGTTTACTGTTGAGGATGGGGAGTGTATTTGTTTCATGAAGCTGCCGTATTGAATTCCCACAAACTGGGAGGATTAAAACAACAGAAATGTGATCTCTCACAATTCTGGAGGATAGCAGTCTGCAATCAAGGTGCTGGCGAGCCTCTCTCCTAGCGCCTGGTGGTTGCCAGCAATCATGGGTATTCCCTGGCTTGTAGTTGCATCATTCCATTCTCTACCTAGGTGGTCATGTGGTGCTCCCCTTGTGTGTCTGTATGTCCAGTTTTTCCTCTTACTAAAAGGATGCCAGTCATTGCATTAGAGCCCATTCACAGGTACTGGTGGATGTGAATTTTTAAAGGACACTCTTCAACCCGGTACAGGGGGTTGACCAAGACTGGGAGTGATCAGGGATTGCATTCTAGAGGATAACAAGAACCAAAATGCCATTTTAAAGATGGTTATTAAGGAATTAGTTGGGATTAGATGAGAGATGAAGTTGGAGAGCAATACATGATAATGTTTTTTTTAAAATAAATTTATTTTATTTATTTATTATTTTTGGCTGTGTTGTGTCTCCGTTGCTGCACGTGGGCTTTCTCCAGTTGCGGCGAGCAGGGGCTACTCTCCGCTGCAGTGTGCGGGCCTCCTACTGTGGTGGCCTCTCCCATTGCGGAGTACGGGCTCCAGGCATGCGGGCCTCTATAGTTGTGGCACGTGGGCTTCAGTAGTTGTGGTGCGCAGGCTTAGCAGTTGTGGCGCGTGGGTCCAGTTGCTCCGCGGCATGTGGGATCCTCCCGGACCAGGGCTCGAACCCATGTCCTCTGCATTGGCAGGCGGATTCTTAACCACTGTGCCACCAGGGAAGCCCCGTGATAATGTTTGGAACCATATTAAATTGCCTGGATTTTTTTTCCCCTAAGAGACATGGGGAAGTTCAAGGGTTTTAAATTTAAAAATCTCATAGTGTAGTGGCTATGTTTGTTGTATTCGTGGCTGAGCATGAATTTTGAAATAGCTTTTCTGTATTTGAGCAAATCACCAGGTTATGAATCTTCCAACCCATCTTAGAAATTGGTGCTCAAATTTTTAGCATCCCCTGCTACTAGGATGTGGAGAGCTGACCATGGTTTTGCTTTTGAAATACACCCATATAAGATTTCGATTCATTGAGCAATAACAAAGATGCGGAGTTGCCATGAGGACAGCAAGTACGTGGAGGTATGTTTTGAAGCGACCTAGAAGCCGCAGAGCATACAGTTTCCAAACCAAGTATGTGCTGGGAGTGGTGAATTGTAGACAGGACTCTGGGAATCTCTGCAGTAGAAGAAGGAAGCAAGGAGGAGTAGTTTGAAGATCAGAAAATTGAGGATCCCCTCCCCGCCCCCCACCCCGGGCCCCCAAGATCTTTTAAAAACCCGAGGTAAACTTGGTTGGTGACTAAATAGAGCCTCTAAGAGGTGAGCTTGCTATTTTATAGACTTGATTTCCTGAAAAGTTTGCAGTTAGCTAAATTGTCTTCCTCTAAGTATAACTTCTTGTTTATTTTTTTTTTTTTTTTTTTTTTTTTGCTGGGTTGCGCGGGCCTCTCACTGCTGTGGCCTCTCCCGTTGCGGAGCACAGGCTCCGGACGCGCAGGCCCAGCGGCCATGGCTCACGGACCCAGCCACTACGCGGCATGTGGGATCTTCCCGGACCGGGGCACGAACCCGTGTCCCCTGCATCGGCAGGCGGACTCTCAACCACTGCGCCACCAGGGAAGCCCAACTTCTTGTTTATTGATGGACCTTTGCTACTTATTAAAACCTTTACAATTACTTGAGCATGTCTACTTCCAGTCCCAATTTATCAGTAGTAGGTGCTATTCCAAGTTGGTGCTCAGATCTTTTCTGAACAGCATGAAGCAGGATCATGTTACAGTCTGAGGCATGGGATCTGGATGAAAAGCTTGTGCAGTAGAATTTGGTGCCAAAAGCAATACTCAAGAGCTTAATTAGCAGTTTTTAAATATAGCAAATACATGGCTGGGCTCCAAGGAAAGCCTTGATTTTGAACACACACTACCAGAGACTGAGAGCAATGGGTGTGAGGACACCCTGGTGGATCCCCCTGCCCCACCTGACCAGTGCATTTCAGAATGGAGAAATGTCGAGGACATTTGTATGGGCTGCTTTTGTCACTACTTTGACAACGCTCTGATGACTTGTCCACACCACTGTTCAAAAGCAACTAAACTTATGACATGCATGTCTGTCACAGGAAACACGTAGCAGTGGAGGGAAGGGATTCCACTTGACTTTTGTCCCCAGGCCATTCTCTTCTAGCACCCTGACCTTGTCTTAGCACTACTGGTTCAGGGCTGCTGCGTGGGTTGGTGTGGTTAGAATCTCTCCTTCCTCTGCCCAGCCCCCAAATAATTAATGTGTTTGGCTTTGCCATTTGTTCAATTGAACCAAAAATATGTTCCATTTTAAAGATGGTTATTAAGGAATTAACCAATTTTTGGTTTAATTGTTACTCCAGCAGTGTCCAGTGAGAGCCTTAAGAATAGGAGAGGAGAACACTCATTTATTTTTTTTTGGCCGTACTGCACAGCGTGCGGGATCTTAGTTCCTCAACCAAGGATCAAACCCGTGCCCCCTGCAGTGGAAGCATGGAGTCCCAGCCGCTGGACCACCAGGGAATTCCCGACACTCATTTCTTGGCATTACCTTTTTGGAAAACAGTGTAAAGTCCAATATAATCCAATTTAATGATCTCATTTTTTTTTCCCTGATTGCAAAATTACATGGTCATTGTAGAAAATTTAGAAAGTCACAAGGAGAGAAGAAAAAACCTTTCTCCCAACGGTTACACTGTAATGTTAGACTCTCAGTTCAGTCTAGTATGATAGGCGCTTTCCTACAAGGTTGGCTCATGTCTAAGTTTATATCCTGTCATGTCTTAAACATTTTCTTCTTTATTGGAAGTTTGAGCTATAATTGACATACCATAAAATTCATCTCTTTGAAGCATACAATTCAGTGTTTTTTAGTGTATTCACAAGGTTAGGAATCACCACTAATTCTGGAACACTTTTATTATCCCAAAGAGTAAACTCACAGCATTAACCGTCACTGCCCTTCCTCCCTTCCACCCTCTTCCCAGCCGCTGGCAACCATTAATCTTCCTGTCTCTACGGATTCACCTACTGTGGATATTTCATGTAAATGAAATTATACAATACGTGGCCGCTTTCACTTAGCATAATATTCTCAAGGTGCATCTATGTTGTAGTATGTACTTCATTTCTTTTTATGGCTTGATAATATTCCAGTGTATGAGTGTACCACGCATCATTTACCCATTCATCACTTCCAGATATGTTATTATAAGGCCCCATGGAGCCCAGTAGAATAACTGCTGCACATCTGAAGGACTAGTTCTTATGGGCAAATATTTTTATCAGTATTTACTTTGGAACCAACCCCTTTCTTTATTTTTCTTCTCCAGACGCTGTTGTCTTTTATTTTTAAATAAGCTTTAATGGGGGCAGTGGGATGGTCTGCTATCACTTTTGGAGGCCACTACAGTTTGGGATATTTTTCACCTCATTTAGATAAGTCACTTCTTCCCTCCCCCCACACAGGAATTCTGAAAAGTTTTATTTTACTCATCCCTACGAAATAAGAAAAAAAAAATTTTTTTTTCTTTTTTTTAAACATAAAATGCACCATGTACTGTATTCCTACAGGAGAGGCCTTCCATTTCGAACAGACAAAATGGGAACCTGATTCTCTGCTTACAGTTTTACATTCTTGATGCTTGGAAAATTTTTCCACTGGCTAGTTTCTCGTTTCATATACCCCAAATCTGGTTTCTCCTCCACTTACTACATAGGTCTAAGAGGGGGGCTGTAGGTGCGTTTGTGAACCACGTGATCCACACCCTCTAGCCCTGCACACTTTGGGTCAGATGTCTGGTGAGGTGGCATAGGGTGGTAGGAGTTTTTCTGGAAGCTAGCAATTTAAAGTTAACCATAAGCTGTATGATGGTGAACCTTAGGCTGTCCTGTTAGTCTCAAACTCAGTGTCTGTCCAACCAGCTCCCTCTAACTGGATCCCCCAAGTGCTTGCTTCTGTTCCAGCACACTCCACGAGGGGATATGTGACAGAGGTGCATTCCAGGTGGAAATAGACAGTGGTCTGTTGTGTTTATTTTAATCACCATATATATTCCTTTTGCAAGTTGAAGAAAAATTAACTGTATGATCTATTGCCAGGGTCCTTCCTAGGGCCTAGAGGGCGTTTGTGCAAGCAAGCACTTAGAAGCTTAAGGAAATTACTGGGAAATTGGTCTTCTGATACTTATCTTAATGAGGATGGAGGCAGAGATTGAGGGGAAGAGAAGACATGGGCAACTTTTTATTCCAGCGTGCTCTTTTTGCCTTGGGTTGAAAAAGATAGATAAGTCACTTCTTAATTAGTGCCTTTACCCAGAATTATGTTGGAATCATCCTCAGGCTTTTGAACTCGTGTCTTCCCCCTTTCCTCTAGTAATTTTAGCTGTTGGAAGTGGTAACCCCTGCCACATTTTATTTATCCACTTGGATTGCTTCTACCTTTTGGTGATTGTGAATAATGTTGCTATGAACATAGGTGTACAAATATCTCTTGAGTCCCTGCTTGCAGTTCTTCTGGGTAGGTACCAGAAGTGGAATTGTTGGATCATATGGTAATTCTATTTTTTATTATTATTTTTTGAGGAACTGCCATACTGTTGTCCATAGAGGCTGCACTGTTTTACATTCCTCCCAGCAATGTATGAAAGTTCTAATTTTTCTACATCCTTGCCAAGACATTTTATTTTCATTGTTGTTTTTTTTAATTATAGCCATACTAGTGGGTATGAAGGTGGTATCTTATTGTGATTTTGATTTGCATTTCCTTAATGACTTATGGTTTTAAGCATCTTTTCTTTCTTTTTTTAAAAATTTATTTATTTATTTTCGGCTGCGTTGGGTGTTTGTTGCTGCGCGTGGCCTTTCTCTAGTTGCGGCGAGCAGGGGCTCCCCTTCGTTGCCGCACGCGGGCTTCTCATGGCGGTGGCTTCTCTTGTTACGGAGCACGGGCTCTAGATGCGCGGGCTTCAGTAGTTGTGGCACACGGGCTCAGTAGTTGTGGCGTGCGGGCTCTAGAGCGCAGGCTCAGTAGTTGTGGCGCACAGGCTTAGTTGCTCTGCGGCATGTGGGATCTTCCTGGACCAGGGCTCAAACCCATGTCCCCTGCATTGGCAGGCAGATTCTTAACCACTGTGCCACCAGGGAAGTCCCTAAGCATTTTTTCATGTGACACACATACTTCTAAAAACATGTGGAGAGACCCACCAAACTGACAGTGGTTTCTTTTAGCACTTGGTGGAGTAACTGGTTGGGAAGTTATTACCTAGTCAAAAGGGACCCTAACTTTGCATTATTTAGAGTGGTTTTTTTTTTAAGCCACTATTTCTGTTAGTAAGATATAGAGCAAGGTAATGCTGGTTAATATCTTCATCTGATTGAGGAACATAAAAATAAACTTTTGAGCACTTGGAACATGGGTGGGGAAGTTTACTGACCCTGGGAGTTGATAAAGTTCTTTGCCTACGGAAGGATGATTTTGATCTTGCAGCAAAGTAAGGGTTAAATTGCTTTCAGTCTGTACCATTGTATTTTATTCTAATTGTGTGGGGAAATGCGGTAGCTTACTTGACCAAGTGGTTAAGAGTGTGAGCTCCGGAATCTGACAGCTGGGGTTTAAATCATTTCTCCATCACTTAACTATCTATCCAAGTTGAAATACTGTTTACTTCTCCATGTCATAACTTACCCATCTATAAAATAGGACGTTACTTCACGGGATTTGTGTGGTTTAACTGAGTTAAAACAGATTAAACATTTGGGACAGTGCTGCTACTAGAAAGCACTCAAATGTTATCACTCATAATTTATTACTAAAAAAAGGTCAGTGTTGTTGGAGAGGAGAGAGTGCCGTTAGATGATGGGCAGGTCACAGGAGGCCTTCAGGGCACTCATTAGGGACTTTGCTTTTTGGTATTTTTTCTCGGCCTCGCCATGTGGCATGTGGGATCCTAGTTCCCCGACCAGGGATCGAACCTGCAGGCATCTTAACCACTGGACCACCAGGGAGGTCGTCTTTAGGGACTTTGGATCCTATCCCAAATACAAAGGGAAGTTCTTAGAGTTTACAGTAGGGTATGAGTTGATTAGCTCAGCTTTTAAAAATCCGTCTAGCCCAATACTATCCAATAGAAAGCTAATTCAGGCTTTCTATTGGATAGTTTAAAATTTTCTAGAAGCCATGTTAAAAAAGCAAGAGAGAAAACCAGTGAAAATTAATTTTGATAATATTTTATTTAATGCAGTATATCTAAGATATTACAATTTTAATGTGTGATCAATATTTTAAAAATTCAGATTTTATATTTTTTGTACTAAGTATTTAAAGTCTGCAGTTTGTTTTACACTTAAGCACATCTCAGTTGTGGATTAGCCACATTTAAAGTGCGTAATAGCCACACGTAGCCAGTGGCTGTGACCCTGGATGATGCTGGTCTGTTATGAGAACAATTAGAAACAAAATGAATATGGGAGACAACTCAGGAGCATGTTGCCGTAGTCCAGAGAGAGATGCTGGAGGCTTGGTCTAGTGTGGTGGCAGAAGAGAAAGCAGCTTGAGGGAGGTGCAGGTGCAGTTAACAAGGTTGAATGCAACGTTCCTGGTGTGCATAACTGTAGATGGTGTTGCCTCTTACAGTAAAACGCAGTAGCAGAGGAGAAAGGGATTCAATATTGGGCTTGGGCACAGGTGTCAGGTCTCAAGCATTGCCTGAATAGGGTCCCTTCTGGTGTTCATCTTTCTCTGTGACTTTGAGGTCTGTGTGAGTGGATGGTAGCTTGGACTACTCTCTCTCTTGGTCGCTCTGATCACATGATTTTATGGAATCCTAAATTATAGTCTCCTCCCCGTGTTAGAGGATGTAACTTGTGAAAGTTGAGGATAACTAGAAAGTTGTGAGGTCTGGAAGGTTTGTGTGTTAAACTGGAGGCTGAGATTCCCTGGGTGGTTTTTTTATCTTTCTTTTTTTTGGCCGTGCTGTGCGGCTTGTGGGATTTTTGTTCCCCAACCAGGGATTGAACCCGGGCCCCGGCAGTGAAAGTGTGGAGTCCTAACCACTGGACTGCCAGGGAATTCCCTCCCTCTGGGTTTTATCGGTGATGAAGATGGTGTGCAACATGGCTTGTGAGGTTGTCAGGGATCTGGTGTGTGTATGTTGACCTCCTTGAGTTGAAAGTCCTTTTCAGAGGGAATGGTTTGAATGTTATCCAATTATAATGGTAACATTGTATAAAAATCTACATTAAGGTAGATATTTCTAAAAACTACCTTGTATTTGAAATTTGTACCATTATTTATTAGAAATGCTATTGGGACGTGCAATATAGAATTGTTCTTTGTTTATTAATGTAGCTGGTCTTCTATAGGTAGATGTAAAAGAACAAAGTTCCCGGGATGATTTTATCCATATCTGGCAACAACTGGTTCCTGTTTCTGTATAATGTGTTGACCTGTATTTGAAGGAAGCTCCCTTCATCTCCGATGGCTTTTCTCATGCTCCTGCTGAAATGAGGAATAGGCAGGATGACTTCTTTCTTGTAACCCCTCCTCGAAGTCTGAGTCTGGTTTTGGTGTTCAGGAGGTCATTGGTCTGTGTGTATGTGTGTGCGTGCGCATGAGTGAAAGGTGTGCTGGGGCAAGAGAGTGTTAAATATCCTGCTTTTAATTTAATTTTACTGGTTTTTAGAATGCTTGTGACTTTCCACGTCTACGTCTTTTTTATATGAATTCGTGATAAATTCCTACTTGTTTATGTCACTATGGACTTTTTTTTTTTTTTTTTTTGCGGTACGCGGGCCTGTCACTGTTGCGGCCTCTCCCGTTGCGGAGCACAGGCTCCGGACGCGCAGGCTCAGCGGCCATGGCTCACGGGCCCAGGCGCTCCGCGGCATGTGGGATCCTCCCGGACCGGGGCACGAACCCATGTCCCGTGCATCGGCAGGCGGACTCTGAACCACTGCGCCACCAGGGAAGCCCACTATGGACTTTTAAATGAACCTGGAATTTATTTCCTTTGCTCTTAGGACCAAAACTATTCTGTGGCTTCTTTTTAACCCCTCCCTTACCTTTTTTTTGTTTCTCAGTGCTTGGCTCACAGGTCACTAAGACATGGTCCCTTCCCTTAAGAAGTTTAGAAGCAAGTGCAGCCCTGTGTGGAGGGGCCACACTGAAGGGGGCGCTTGGACTGTAATGACCAACACTGTCCCATCATCTTCTAAAACACATGTGTCCAATAAGGAGGATTGGAGTCTATGATCATACACCTATAAATTATCTGGAGTATGGAAGCCAGTATAACTGTGAGGAATAAGTTACTTGTGACACACCTGACAAATAATCACATCACTATGGTCAATAATCACTAGTCTAGTGGGAGAATAAAGATCGGTGAAGAGATTATAAAATGACATTGCTTTCACCTCGAGGATTAGGTCAGCTAAGGTGCTGTGGAAATGGGGATGCTAATTTACATACAATAAAATTACCATTTTTAGTGTATAGGACTGTAGTTTCTAATTTCTAGAGATTTTACACATGGGACAGTTGACAACCAATAGCATTTATTATTACTTAGAATGTTGAACTCTTACAAGCAATTTTGTTTTGAACATACTAAACTATGTATAATACATGCAGTGAAAAATTTGATGGACATTTCCTGTTTTTTTTTCAAGTTAAAAATTGTATTGTGTCTGTGTGTATATATATATTCACATATAAATATATGTCTATTTGTGTGTATACATATATCAATGTATATATAATTCATATATCACTTTGCCAGTGGGCCTTCTGGAGGCATTAGTTTCATTAGCATTATTGTAGGTTTAGTCAACATTGTTTATAAATCATGGGTATTTAACTTTTGTACTGTTTTCTCTGTAGTAGTAAAAGTTAATGTAGTGTAAGGTAAGCTACGTGGAGACTAACGTATTTAGTGAACAAATTGCTTTTAGGAAGAATTAAGAATGATGTTTATTTAAATTAACATCTATTAAATTGGCACTTACCCCCTACTTCCTACACGCCTCCTCCACCACCTCTAGCTGCCTCCGTACCCCTGCCCCTCAAGGTACCCAAATTTCGTAAAGCTCTACTATTGGAGTGGCTTTCATTTAAAAGCTAAATTTTAAATGGTAGATGTACCTTTCCTGCTGCTTTAATTATTTAAGTTGGAATGAACACCTTGTTAGAATTTTTTAATTTACACAGAAAACATTTATTGGTATTAAAAATTTTTTTTAGTTTTAAAAATGTAAGTAGATTGCTGTTTAAATTTTTTTAAAGGCACTACATGTTGCGTACTATCTATTTGCATGGCATTGTGAAAGGTTTCCTATTTTTTGGCCTTTATAAATTAGGTCTCTTATCAACATTACATGCACGGCAGACTTACCTCTAAAACAGGTGAGCACTGTTACAAAGAGTACTGTTCCTAATAAGCTATACTAGTATTTCCCCCTGAGAATGCTTCACTTTATTTATGAGCTATTTGAATGTCATTTTCTGCCTGTATATTTTAGGTGCTGGGGCTAGTACAGTGAACAAAAACTTCCTGTTCATGCCGAGCATGCATTCTAATGGCTGAGACGGACAAATGAAATTTTATGTAGTCAGTTAAGTGTTCTGAATTAAAAGTAAAAAATTACGCTTTATGGTTTAAGCAGTAGCTATAATTTGAGACAAAGATCAGTGTGCTTCTAGACCTCACCCACAGGACATTCCCTGTGTCAAAACTTACCTATGAAAATACTAACCATTCCATTCACAAATAGGTGTTAACCTTATTTAAAATGGAAAAATAAATAAATAAAAAGTTCATCTCCAGACAAACCTTGCTATAGATTTCAATCTGGACTCAGCAGACAAAATAAAAGCCTGAAAGGTACCACTTAAGATAAACATTGCTTTAGAAGAATTTGCTTAAAGTTTAGTAGGAAATTACCATAAAAACTTACTTAGTGAGTTTCTTAATGGTTTACTGTGTCCTGGGGGCCAGAAAACATTCTCAAGGGACTGTCCTTCAAATTTTGCAATTAAATTGATGAGTAAATGGTTCACTGTAAATCAATAGAAGTTTATTTTGTTTTACTTTTCAAGAAAAACCTGTTACAGTTCTTGGAAGCGAATGACAGTTGAATTTGGTTTACATGGATGAGATGTATACCTGCAGTTTATACTGTAATAAAATTCAGTTGCTGTTTTAACAGCCTTTCATTAGAATAACATGCATGTGCAATAATGAAGCTGTGGGAAAGATAGTTCCAACTCTACTTTTTCCAACTCAGTGTAGGCTTAGAAGACTAACAGCACAAACTCACTTCTTTTTATACTTTCTACTGTCCCAAGAATTGATAAACCACTTAGATTAGTCTGTAGTTCAAGACTCCAGGCAGAATATCTTTCTTCATTTTGCTAGCCTGCCTTGAGAGTAGTCTGTTCTGATACATCTGTTCCAGCTGTGAAAGGAAGTTCTTTGAAAAGGAATATCTTAAAGATAAAACTTAACGTGGGCCCTTGTCTTGTGACTTGCTATACAAGGAGGAAGTGTGATGATGTGTTGGTGGTGTGTGTATGGGAATTACATGCTTCTTTGTCCTCCAGCCTCAGGGACCAGCAGCTGTAGCTTTGAATATTTTGCTGAGCCCCTATACTTCTTGGTTAAATCAGCTCGAAGTCAGGGACCTCGGGAGAGGCAGAAGAGAAAAACCCACCGTATGCTCCCTAAGGGGCCCTTCCCTCACTTCTGTAGGTCCAAACCCCAGTTATTTTTTGGGGGGGCGGGGGCCTCATTGCCATCACAATTACTTTGTGATTTTAAAACCTAATCCTGCCCTTGTTAATAACGTGGGAAATTGAAAGTTTGTAATTTTCTCTCCCCCTCCTGATAGGTGCTGGATAGTTTACTAGTCCAGTATGGAGTGGTGGAAAGCTGTGAGCAAGGTACATGTCTTCTCAATTGCTTTCAAATTTGTAAAAGGAAGAAAGAAGAAAGAAAACTAACCTATTTTTTTTCTTCCTCTAGTGAACACTGACTCGGAAACTGCAGTCGTTAATGTAACCTATTCCAGTAAGGAGCAAGCTAGACAGTAAGCAGTTTGAAACTTTTAATCTCTGTGTAATAACTAGGTTAAATATAGTACTTATATTTTGGGCTGGTGGGTAGCAGACATAAACTTTATTTTGCAACGTTTGACCTTGCAATTCTTTTTAAGTTTGAATGTCTAATAAGAACCTACATTGGTTAAAGTTTTTATTACATTTTCAGTATATCTTTAATGCCAAGAATATAGTGATACAGTATGAAGCTGAATTGCATCCTGTTTGCAAAAAAGCTCTGGGCCTGGATATCATTGCTAAATTACATTAAAGACTTTTTTCCTTGTTATTGGTTATGATAACATACATTGTTGCTGTTTTGCCCAAAGCTGGTAAGTTTATCATGGGTTAAACTAACAACAGTGTTAACTGTTAAGTTTGCTTGTTCGCTGATTTTTCTGATTACTGTTCTCATTTAGGAGTGTGCAGAAGTGGGATTAATGTAATTTGGTGGAAAAAAGTATATTCTGATGCAATAGGCAGAGTTTCACAGATCAAAAAAATCTTACCTAGGAAAAGATAATTCTGTAGGCTCGGGAATAATCGAATGAACTGATTGACCACTAGAGAGAGGAAATGAGGATCCCACAAATACTGCTTTTGACTGATCTGCTCAGAAAACAAACATGGAGGGATGGCATGCAGGGTACCCAGCAGTGCTGAGTGTCAGCAGACCGTGGAAATTTTGACCACCGCCAGCTAAAGTGCAGGCAGGAACAGACTGTCTGTGCTCTGTGTGGGAAAAGAAGGACCATGCTGGCTGACCCTGAGCCCTAAAGGAGAAAGGCGAAACCAGCAGCAAGAGTGGGAATAGAGCCAGGTTACCAAAGGCAGTACCCACGCATGGAGGGACTATGAAAAGAAAGATGGGGGTGGGAAAGAGATGGAAATTTGCATAACACGAGTGGAACTTTATTTTTTAAATTGGTAATATTCACATGGTTCAGAATTTTAAAGGTCTAAAGATGTATGTAGTGCAGATCTTCCTCCCGGCGTTGTTCCCCACCTACCTTGTTCCCTTCCGTGTAGATAACCGTATGGAAGAACAGCACGTGTGTGTGTTCTTCCTCCTTTTTACCCAAATGATACCATAACATTTGAGTGTTTTATACACGTAAACGTATCTCTTACAGTTGCATAGAATTTGATGGTATGGATATGGAGTGACTTATTCCCAAATTGGATTTTTAGTTCTCTTGCAGTTATGAACGATGATGTATTGAATCCCTTTTGCAGTCATTTTGCAAGTGTGCGAGTATAGCCATAGGTTAAATTCCTAGAAGTAGATTTGCTGAGTCAAGATGGATGTGCATTTTAAAAATTTTGTTGGATATTGATGAGTTTAAATTCCTGTCAGCACTGTGCGAGAGTCCATTTCTCCGTAACTCTCCCTAACACAGGGCTTTGTCAAACTTTGCCTATCCAGTGGGTGAGAAGTAGTATCTAATTACGTTAATTTCACTTTTTCTTTCTCAGGAGCAAAAGACTTGAGATTCACTTTTAATATTTTAATATGAGACTCAATGTATTTTTTTTATTTTTTTAATTGAAGTATAGTTGATTTACAGTGTTGTACCACCTCTGCTGTACAGCAAAGTGACTCAGTTTTACATATATCTACATTCTTTTTTTAATATTCTTTTCCATTATGGTTTATCCCAGGAGATTGGATATAGTTCCCTGTGCTATACAGTAGGACCTTGTTGTTTATCCATTCTAAATGTAATAGCTTACATCTACCAACCCCAAATTCCCAGTTCATCCCTCTCTCTCCCCCCCACCCCCCTTGGCAACCACAAGTCTGATCTCCACGTCTGTGGAGGCTCTTAATATATCTTAAAATACTCATTTTTCCCTTCTGTTTGTATCATTCATTTATTTTAAAAATGTTAACAGTTTATGTGAGGACATTATAGAAGTTGTGGTATATGTTGTAAAACAAACTGATTTCTTACAAACTTTATTCTTCAATCATGATATAAGAGGAATAACAAGAAAATTTCACATTTTTTACCCGAAGTAGATTGGGGGTAAAAGTGAGCAGTGAGAACACAGGGGCTTCATTCATTTACATGTGTTAGTCTTTACAAAGACTGTAATAAATATTACTTGGTAGAGCCAACTCTCTGTTAGATGGGAGATGAGGGACAGCATGATAAACCCAAGGATATTTGGAGATTGTCAGAGGCCTGTCCCAGTTGTGTTATTTGACAGTTTATGTGAGGCTAGCTGGGTAGAGGGGAGGTGTCTCATTTAGCAGTTACACAGCTGTACGGGAGAGCGCATGTCGGAGACATACCCACATAGCTTTGCAGATGTTTGGAGTGAGCCTTCATGGGGACTGGCTGACATTTAGCACCCACCACCCCCTGTAAAAATTCCGAAGCATTAAGAGTACAGGCATGGGAAGGGTAGACTGCTAGCCAAGGCAGAATGACTGCTGAAGGTACTCTCAGCATGACAGCAAGCTGAATGTGGAGGCATTTTAATTCTAAAAGCACTTCGCAGTGATTGTTAGAGATTGTCAGGATCCTGTTGATCACGAGGAGGGACGAAAAGACTGTTAGGAGTTTGTAGTTTAGGCAGTTCTATAATCTAAACAAATAAACTGGGCATTTCAGCGAATGAAAAATCATCATGTCCTTCATTCTAGTAGTCAGCCCATTATCATTTATTGAGTACCAGTTATTGACCACAAGTTGCCAGTGAATAAAGGCAAAGTCTCTGTCCTCGAGGACGTGCCTTCCAGGGCTGGAACAGTATTTGGAGAGGGATTACCTGATTTAATTCCTGTCCAAGTTGAGTTTCCTTCTAGGAATACTGGGTTTTCTCCCTCTCAAGAATTCCAAAGATCAAAGAGAATTAGAAAATAAGTGAGTATTCAGAGAAAGTTAATAGATTTAAAGAATGGACAAATCAATTTTGTGTACAGTGTTATGAAAACTATTAGTTTTCTAGTAAGTTTTTAAAAAAGATGTGAAGTGCATTATCATCCTTTGAGGAGAACTTATTTTATTTGAGAGGCATTCGATGTAGTGGAGAAAGCATGGACCCTGAGGTCAGGCAGCTCTGACTGTAACCTTGACCTCTCTGAGCTTCAGTTTTTCAGCTACAAAATGAGGGCTGACAAGAAACTAATATATTCATGCATATATGCTCATATTTATAGACAGTGGTCTTATCAAATATAAATTTGATAATTTACAGTAAATAATAATTCTTGTTCAAACCACTGCTTCTGGGCGCCTAAAGAACAGCTAGATTTGGCTGGAGCTGGGGAAGGCTGGTCCATTCAGGCCTTGCTCTGCTGAACCCTGAGAGCCTGTTCTCTGAGCTCCAGCAAGACTGTTGCCTAAACTAACCTGGCATGATTTCTTCTTGCCTTTTCCATTGCAGCCATCCAAAGCTCACTTCTTTAGGTGTTAAGGTCTGAGGTGACATTCTCAGCTGACTTCTTTTTTTCCGTAGCATCTGTTACGTGGGCATCTCTGTAACTGGGATGTGCTTGTGCAGGAGTGAGTAGGGCGTGGAGATTAAGAGGATACATTCCAGAGTCCAATTCCATGGAATGGATTTTCTGTGCCACTTCTCTAGCTGTGACTCTGGTCAAGTTAAACTGTCTTAATTCAACCCTATGTGTAAAATGGGAAGGTGGTAAGAGTTCCTAAGTTAGCAACTATTACACATTTTCCCAACATTTTTCACTGCTGTTGATAACACCCCGTTATTGTACAGGATACTTCATTTCAGATAATGACTGGCCACTGACCCTCAGGAGTTAGGGATCAAGTTCAAAAGCCTCTTTTTAAGCTCTATGAATGACACTTTTAAGAGGATTCTTCAATAAGGCTATGTCTCTAAGAATTTAACATGGAAATTCCTGCCACCTTGTGGCTAAGGAAAAAATCAAAGGTTAACAGTGCCAATATCACTAGGAATGCATGCATCTGCTTTAACTCAAGCCTCAAATTACTAATTTACTAAAATAATACATGAGTAAAAATAATGCAAACTTAAAAACTAAATTATTAAAACCAGGAGTATGGGGCTTCCCTGGTGGTGCAGTGGTTAAGAATCCACCTGCCAATACAGGGGACATGGGTTCGAGCTCTGGTCGAGGAAGATCCCACATGCTGCAGAGCAACTAAGCCCGTGTGCCACAACTACTGAGCCTATGCTCTAGAGCCTGCGAGCCACAACTACTGAAGCCCGCGCGCCTAGAGCCCATGCTCCACAACGAGGGAGACTACCACAATGAGAAGCCCGCGCACCACAATGAAGAGAATCCCCTGCTCGCCGCAATTAGAGAGAGCCCGCGCACAGCAATGAAGACCCAACACAGCCAAAAATAAATAAATAAAATTTTAAAAATAGATAAAAAATATGAATTAAAAAAAGATCAAAGCACTTTATTAAAAAACAAAAAAACAGGAGTCTGTACTTAGTATTTCTTGTTCCTGGAAGCAAGAGGGACTTGGGTCTGTGGAATACCTATTCCTTCCATCTTCCAGGGATGCTCAGATAACAAAGACAGTATTCATCGGAAGATTTGTAATGGGTGACAAAGAACCCTTCAGAATTCGTAGGTATTTAGTTCTACTTTTTTTAGGGTTCTTATTTCTTTTCTTTTTTTGTAGTTGGGGCTGTTTATTATCTGAGGAGCTTTTTCTAAAGATTGATTTGGCATTTTATTTTACTTTTTATTTTTTAAAATTGAAGTGTAGTTGATTTAACAATGCTGTGTTAATTTCTGCTGTACAGCAAAGTGACTCAGTTTTATATATATATTCTTTTTTATATTCTTTTCCATTATGGTTTATCCCAGGACATTGAATATAGTTCCCTGTGCTATACAGTAGAACCTTGTTGTCCAGGGGGTTCCTATTTCTGGTGTGTGTTTTTTTGTTGTTGGGGAGTAGGAATATAGTTTATATATTGAAGCTATTATTGCATATCTTTTCATATCAGTTTGAAGATTTGTATTGGGTACACACAGAAGTGTTTGAAACAACTTGGTTGATGGCTAAAGGGAGGATATTTACCCTTAAGCTTTGAAAATTATGTAAATAGAAGATTTATTCTGGAAGAAGAAACAATAGAGCAGGTAGTGAGACAAAGAAATTTGTTGCCCTTTTTGCCATTCAGAGATAACCACTGTGAAATTTGCCATCAAGTTTGTTAGACTTTGTCCATGCATTACCACTTATAAAATGCTAAAGATCACTCTATAGAGTTGTGCAGGTTGTCTTTGCATTAACTATATTTATACTGTTAGTAATCTCTATCTGGTATTTCATCCCTACCACAGTCTGTGTAGGTAAGTCCTCTATTGGGCATCTGGGTTGTTTGCAGTTGTTTTTTGCCTTTAGAAGTAGTTTAGTAATGAAGTCTTTTGTAGGTAAATATATGGGCTTTGTTCATAATTGTTTCCTTAAGATGCATCCCTGCAGTGGTATTATCAGGCTTTTGGTAATTATTGCTGAATTGTATGTCTCAGCCTCTTATTCTTGGTACAAGGAGAAAATGGAATGGTATGACTTTTCAATAATGGCTAAGCCTCATTTCGTTAGGATCTATGAGATACGCAGCAGTGAGGTCTAGGAATAAGAAAAAGAGATTTTAGACGTGGAATTTAGAGTTGAAAGGGACCATAAATCTAGGCTAATGCCAAACAACAAAACGACTTTTCCAGGGTTCCATGGCTACTTAGTCTTCAAGCTGGGCTAGAATTTGGGTCTCTCTTTCACTTCTCAGCTCTGTATGTGTGTACCATTGGATAAATTTGACCTCTCTGTGTCTCAGTTCTTCTTACTCTCTCATCCTTGAGATAAACTGCTTATACTTTCTCTCAAGGCCCTTTCAGTCCTACACTGTGATCTATTCCAATAAACTTAGCAGTGCAATTAAGAGCTACCAGCTAGCAAAACTACTCACCATCTTCTGAATGACTCTTCAAATTGCATCAGAGCAGATTCAAGTAATGATGAGAAACAGCCTCCTGAGTAATACACATGTGGGATAAACATCCTTGAGTTTTGTTGAGCTGAACGCATATGTTTTGAGTAATTATGATGACAATTGTTGATCACACGTCTTGCGTGTACAGTAGGGTTGATGAAAATACTATTAAGGTTTCCCCTGAACTCAGCAGACCACCAAATGGTATAGCTGAATATTAAGCTTTGTGCATAGAAAGGTTATAGTGGTTGACTTAAAATTCAGAAACTTGGAATCTTCAGTCATGAGAAAGTCATTGCTTGCAGTTAAGTTACTCCTGTACCTTCAGCTAGCTGTGTCCAAGTTTGGAGCACCGTGGGCTGAGGGGTTGGGAACCCTGCTTCCTTGGCAGTTAGCAGTGGGATATACACAGTGTGTGCTGTCTGCTCTCTGACAGGAGCAGCCTGAGTTTAGAGCCTTTGGGACCCAGACTGCGCACTGGGTCGTGGAGCCCTGTGCTATCTGACCTCCCAAGTGAGAGAATCTTTTCTTTTCCCCTCCAAGAAATCTTTTTAAAGCAGCACAGTGAAGTTTGGAATTACAGTTTATGCCAATTTGAGAGAGTTGTTTCTTGGGACACACATGACCTTATCTGGATAGCCCCAGAATACATAAAAGGATCTGGTGGCTTACATGTTTATCTCTGTTTATTCCCATGGAGAAGGACGTCTGTCTGCCTGCCTCTCTCACTCAAGAAAGAAGCTAATTACTTTTTTTGGTAACATTACTGACTTAATTCTAGAATCAAACTTTACTTACCCTCTTCTGAAGCTGGCATTACTCAATTTTATAGTGGGAAAGGAAGTCACTATGGACGGTATTGCCTTTTATCCCTGTAGGTGTAGTTGATTCCTACATTGGGCTTGGCTTTCTTTATGTCTCTGAAAGAACCTTCAATGATCTGTTTCTTCTGGGCTTTTAAAAGGTTTAAAGTTGCTTTGAATGGGGGAATTCCTTGGTGGTCCAGTGGTTAGGACTCTGCGCTTTCACTGCTGAGGGCACTGGTTCGATCCCTGGCTGGGGAACTAAGATGCCACAAGCGGCCCAGCGTGGGCAAAAAAAAGGTTACTTTGAATGAATATCTAATTGGTTGAAACTTCTGTAATTGCAACTTCCTGTAATAAATATACATCATTGATATTAATAAAATCTCTCAGCTGTTGTCTTCCTTTAGAAATAGCCAAAATATTTTAGGGCCCTTAATCCACATATTCCTTAAGAAAAAAGGGGAGAGGGAAGAAGCAAGGAAAAATGTGTTAACTTAAGGTTCTTGTATCAGGGCATTGGTAAAACAAGTTTTGCTGTGTGCCTGCTATCACCTGTAAAGCTTATGAAAAGAATGCCATCTTTAGCTACTTTTTAAAAATTGAAGTATAGTTGATTTACAATGTTGTGTTAACTTCTGCTGTATAGCAAAGTGATTCAGTTATATATACATTAGAAAAGAATGCCCTCTCATACAAAAATCACATGGAAATATCCCAAGATGTATTGTATTTGGAAAAAAAGCAAGTCACGAGACTATGTCTATCATGATCTCAGTTACGCTTTTAAAGAGGGTACTGAACACGTACACACCTGTGTGAACATGGAAAGAACTGGTCCATTTACAGAAGTTATCACAGTTAACAGTTACAGTGGGAAGGGTCTTGGAGGGTTGGTGATGGTGACAGAAATTTCTTGATACTTTGTTTTCCTGTATGATTGGGATCTTTTCTAATAAGAGTTCATTCGTGTGCAAGGCACTGTAGGACAGTGATGGAACAGGGGATTGGAGTGAGAAAGGGCAGAATTCTGGGTCCTAAGAACATTGGTATGCCTTGTCTGGTTGCTTGGGTCTGCCATGCCGTTTCATGGTTTTGGTACCCTTTTTGGTGCTGGGACTATCTCCCCCCGCCACCCTTTCCATCCAAGTCAAAAATGGAAAGATCTCCAGATAAGGAAAGCAGTACGTGAACCAGAAATGATCATTCTGAGCAACTAGACAGAGAGCATTTCATGCCTGTATTTCTGTCCCTGCCTGGATTGAACTCAGGGCCCACTGGAGCACCATCTGAGCAAAGAATCTGAGTAAACCTAGAGAAAGCCTGAGGCCTGTTTAAAAAAAATTTTGTTGTGCACTGGGAGTGTGTATTATTAGGATTATGTCTGTGTATGCTTTTGAAACCTTGGTGATATCGTCTGTCAACTTTTTATTGAGTTTTTCACTTTTAGAATATGTAGGTAAGCTAGAACACAACAGTTTGGATGACTGTTATAAACAAGGTAAGTAAAAGATGCCAGACATGAGAGATTACATGTCTACTCATATATATTTATATAGACATTTAAACAGGCAAAATTAATCTATGGTGTGAGAAGCCTCGGGGAGGGGCAGTGACTGGAAGGAGGTACTGGTTGGTGGGGCTTCTGGGACACTGGTGTGTCTTAGTTCTGCATCTCGATATGCATGTTCACCTTGTGAAAATTCATTGAGATGTATGCTTAAGATTGGGTACTTTTCCATAATAAGGTTCAAAAATGAAAACAAAACAAAACAAAAGTAAAGCTCCTCTCAAAATAGATGAATGGATGCATGGATGGATGGATGGTTAGATAGGTAAGGTAGAAAACAGCTTCATTTGCTTTTTTTGGCTCACTACCACCCCTGTCTCTCTGCCCCAAATCAAATCATAAACTCCACAAGGGCAGGGACTGCTTACTCCCTTGGGGACTGGCTCATAATAGGTATTGAGAATTTATAGTGATTGATTAACCTGAGTATTAAATCCTACCCATCTCCGTTGAGTAGCTTAGAGAATTTTGTCCTCTGATTCTTTTTTTCTTTTTCTTTTTTTTTTAAATATTTATTTATTTATTTGGCTGCACTGGGTCTTAGTTGCAGCATGTGGGATCTAGTTCCCTGACCAGGAATCAAACCCGGGCCCCCTGCATTGGGAGCGTGGAGTCTTAATCACTGGACCACCAGGGAAGTGTCCCTGTCCTTTGATTCTTAAAATATTTAAAATATTTGTATTTAAGAGGTTGAAGTAAGGGAGGTGTATATTCGTTACATCCTTTCCATTCTGATTTGGAAAAACTGGCCAGGATGACGACTGCCCACTCCTCTCTTGCTGTGCCGGTGCTCATAGGCTGTTACTGACCTTATGGGTAATAGCTTAGTCACGAGTGGGGTTTTTTTTGTTTTTCTTTTTTGTTTGTTTGTTGGGTTTTTGTTTGTTCCTTTGTTTTGTTTTGGGGTTTTTTTGGCCACACCGTGCGGCTTGTGGTATCTTAGTTCCCCAACTAGGGATTGAACTCAGCGCTCTCAGCAGTGAGAGCGCTGAGTCCTAACCACTGGACCACCAGGGAATTCCCTAGTCAGGGTTTGACAAAGTGTTTTTACTTTATTGGTAGATGGCAAATATGTTCCCTTTGGAAACTTGTTGGTCTTTCCTATGTGTCCTTCAAAGGAAAAGTGCAGGTCGGCGGGGGAGAAGTGTATGTGTGTTCTGGGTTTGCTGCTTCTTCGGTGGCTTTATTCAGAAGTTTTAGAGCCAGTAATCCTGAGTGGATTAGGTGGGTATTGCTTTGCTGAAAGGTTTGTTTTATAGCTCGGTTCCTCTTCCCACCCCCTGCTCCTTGTCAACTTTCAGAGCTTTAGACAAACTGAATGGATTCCAGCTGGAGAACTTCACACTGAAAGTGGCCTACATCCCTGACGAAATGGCTGCCCAGCAGAACCCCTCGCAGCAGCCCCGAGGTCGCCGTGGGTTTGGGCAGAGGGGCTCATCGCGGCAGGGGTCTCCAGGATCCATGTCCAAGCAGAAACCGTGCGACTTGCCTCTACGTCTGCTGGTTCCCACCCAATTCGTTGGAGCCATTATAGGAAAAGAAGGTGCTACCATTCGGAACATTACGAAACAGACCCAGTCTAAGTGAGTATTCCTGAGTGTGTGGGGGCCTTCATGCTTTCCCCTTTGGATCTTAATAACAGAGTGGGTTGTCTTGGTACTTTGTGTCCTTCTGAACGTGGTAATGATCCCTTCTTGTATGGTACTTGGGAACCCAGAAAACCTTTGTGATTTGATACCCTTTTTATTTTTAATAAATAAATAAAATAAATGTATTTATTTATTTATGGCTGCGGTGGGTTGCACGTGGGCTTTCTCTAGTTGGGGCGAGCGGGAGCTACTCTTCGTTGCAGTGCGCGGGCTTCTCATTGCGGTGGCTTCTCTTGGTGTGGAGCGTGGGCTTCAGTAGTTGTGGCTCGAGGGCTCTAGAGCGCAGGCTCAGTAGTTGTGGCACGTGGGCTTAGTCGCTCTGCGGCATGTGGAATCTTCCTGGACCAGGGATCGAACCCGTGTCCCCTGCATTGGCAGGCGGATTCTTATCCACTGCGCCACCAGGGAATTCCCGTGACTTGATATCTTAGTGTTCATTTCATATAAACCTGGGGCTAAACCTTAATCTCAAAGGGAACTTCAAATTTTCACACATGAATGGAAAACAAATGATACTTAATCCACTCCTGATGAGGGAGGCCCTGATAAACAAAAGGGCAGCTTCTAGGTTCTCTGCTCCCCCATCTCCACTCTGACCTTCAGTGATAACTGCCTTCAGTGCTTTTGGAAGTCATTTTCTGGGTCCAATACAGAGATAGTTTTTCAGTCTTGCTTTACTTCAGTGAAGAATCATTCAGCTATGGTCCATAGTTATCCTGTGTTTAAGCCATGTAGTTAGAATGGTTGTTTCTTTAGGATGTTGTTTGATAGTTTTAATTTGCAGATTTTGAGGAATTAGAAGATTCTCCATCAAACCTTGGCGCTAACTTTTTAGGAGTAGAAAGCAGGAGCTATTTGTTTTTATTTACCACTGTAGCCCCAGTGGTGGGCATGTTGCCTTATATGTAGGTGGGTCTCATATTTGTCAAATGAGTGAAATAACTATATGTGAATTATATTTAATGCCCTTAAAATATATCTAAGGTACCTTCTCAATTTTGAAGCTCCAGTGATTATATATTCATTGTTTTGCTTTAGTAACCATCCTGTTATGCTGTAGTGAAGATTTTGACCCAAAGAAACTTGATAATGAACTCTGTCCTCACCCTTAGTTCTGTAAATTGCTACCAGGCACACCTCTGGGACAGCTGCTGCCATATTTCCTGAAGAACTCTGCGTGTATTAGGGAGAAGAGGCTGTGTGTACAAATCTCTCTTGTGTCATTCTATAGGAAAGGGTAGGGAAATGGCCCCTGGGCCAGCTCCAGAGATGACCGTGGATCATTTTGCTTTTTAAATTTAGTAAGAAAAATTATTATTTTGTGTGGTTCAAGGAGTTAAGCAGAGTCTTCTACAGAAACTGCGACTAAACCTTGTGCTGTGTATATCTTGCCTATGTGTTTGTTCCAACAGGTTTAAGAGGCTATCCATGTTCATCACAGGCACCATGCCTGCCTTGAGCTGACTGACTCATTTCTCACGCAGAAACAAACGAACTGTGTCTAGTGGTGGTTGCGTACCCACTCCCCTGTGGAGTGACATCTGGTCCTGCCTTCCCCTGCTTTGAAGCAGGAGTTGCTGGGTGCTGGTTACATTTGTGCAAACTCAGTGGCTTTGACTTCATAATGTAGAGTGTGGGGAAGACAACTGAACCATAGCCTCATCACTTTTCATCTTAAGTTTGCCTGGTTTTAATATTAAAATTTAAGGGCTTCTTGCTTCCCTTGATTCCCCGTTACCTGCAGAAACTAATTATTCAATGGTTTGCCTTCCTTGTCACATGGCAGATTAAAGTTGTTCCTTTTAAAGCTACTCATTTCCTTGTAGGAGGAAAGAGCTTCTGTGATTTAAATTGCACTGTTTGTTTTATTTAAGCAGGAAGATGGAGGATGGAGCGGGAAGGGAAGCAATTTTTGTTGTATCCGATGATTCACTTGCAGCTCTGCCAGCGGATTTAATTAACTCTTGCCATTGAAACTAGTCATTATCAGATCTTCTATTTCTGGAATGGCCTCGCAGGGCTACCCTAATCTGTAAAGCAACATCACGTTCTCTCAGACGATCAGAGTTTAGTAATCCTTAACACAGTGAGCAGATGGAAATAAACCGGGAGGAGGGAGACTAACATGTTACCTACTAGAAGAGAGACAATACTTACAGTGATTGGGGATTGAAACCAGTGACTGGAAAGATGGTTCCTGAGATCAGAACTGTTATCTAAGATACTTTTCTTATTGGTTATTTCTAGATATCCCTTATTTGTTTCACTTCTACATTGCCCTAATTTTTAGTTACAGGTTTTAATTCTGAGATGAATCTTCAGTTTTCAATCAGACATTTAGGAAAATGAAATCCAGGCCTTGATTTTATTGGCAGGATGAAGTGGTCCTTCTCATGACCACGAGTTACGCAGCTCTTCATCTAGTGTTTGAGTGGCCAGGGGAACTCACCAGTACTTAATTTTCCCTGAACACATTTTTTTTTTTGATAGTTGATTTTCTTTCTTGTACTTTTTAAACAGAAGACTTATTTTTGTATTTAATTCAAAACGTACAAGTATGCACGTTAAAAAAACAAAAACAAAGAGCTAATCTTCATCTAACCCCCAAGGTGACCATTGTTAAGTTGGGGATATGTCTTTACAGGACTCGTTCCTTGTACCTACTAACATGTGTAGCTTTAAATGAGAAATCATACCATGGTATGTATTGCATTTTTTTTCACATAAGATCAAAGACCTCTAACTATGTTGGCACCTGTAATTTAACCACATGGTTTCGAACAGCTGTATAGTATGGATGTAATGTCATTTAACTGTTTCTTCCTGAGAGGTATTTCAAAGATAATTCCAACTTTCTTTCTATTACAAATAGTGCTACAGTGAACGTTCCTGCACTAGTGATTTTCAAGCATTAGTGGTCCCACCCTGCAGACGTTCGGCAATGTCTGGAGACATTTTTGGTTGTCACATGTGGATGAGAGGGGGTGCCACTGGCATCTAGTGGGCAGAGGCCAGGGATGCTGCTGGACATCCTACAAGGCACAAGACAGCCTCCACCACAAAGCACTAGTCTGATCCGAAAGGTCAATACTGCAAAGGGTGAAAAACACCCGTCTTGGCCCATGTATGAGACTACATCTGTAGGAGGCGTTACGAGAAGTAGGATTCTTAGGTCAAAAGATCATAAGCGGGGCTTCCCTGGTGGTGCAGTGGTTGAGAGTCCGCCTGCCGATGCAGGGGACACGGGTTCGTGCCCGGGTCTGGGGGGATCCTGCGTGCCGCGGAGCGGCTGGGCCCGTGAGCCATGGCCTCGGAGCCTGTGCTCTGCAACGGGAGAGGCCACAACAGTGAGAGGCCCGCGTACCGCCAAAAAATAAAAAAATCGTAAGCAGCTCAGCTCTGATAGGTCCTGGCGGTTTGCTCTGTACTCTGCGCCGAACCAGAAGGGTGGCCATGCCCAGATGCGCATCCTCTTGCCAGCACTTGATTTCATCCATTAACATGCTCTCAGGCCTAGAAGAAAATGACACCTTGTTTTAATGACCAGTGACGTGGAACCTCATTTTGTGTTTATTGGCCATTTGTTTTTCTTTGAAGTGAAATTGCCATCTCTTTGGCTTCCATTCCCATCACTGTTTGTTATGCACTTTACTCTCTCAAGGAGGCAAAATGTAGAAAGAGCCCTGCCAGAGGAAACAGAGGAGCGAAATTCCCACACGTGACGGATCGTGGACATACAGTATCGCATCAGGAGTTCCACCTGGCTTGTGGAATTCCAGCTCCAGTCCTCTTGGCTTGTGTTCCTGTCCCCCTTGGTTTTAGAGCAGAAGAAAGCCTTTTGTTTGAAGCCAGGCTCTCGGACGTGAGATGTTTGACCTGTGGCACCCAAAAGGAAAATTAAGCACATGCAGCTTGGGCAGAATGAAAAGATGCCCCTGCATGAGCAAAGATAGGGGAGTACTCCTGGAGTTAAAATTGGTCTCATCCATGGTGATAGCTTATCGAGACTTGGTGCTTTTGAGGGGAGTGAGTCATCCACTCTTTGCCCGGAAGTGCTGTGACTTCAAAGTTGGTAATTACAGACTCTATTGTGAATACATGCTTACAGCTCTTGTTTTCCTCTCCCTTTGTGCCCACCGGAAGAATTGACGTCCACCGTAAAGAGAATGCAGGTGCCGCTGAGAAGTCAATTACTATTCTCTCTACCCCTGAGGGCACTTCTGCGGCTTGTAAGTCTATTCTGGAGATTATGCATAAAGAAGCTCAAGATATAAAATTGTGAGTAAAGAGGATTACCCCGTGAAGAGGTTGATATTTACACTGTCTTATTTTGGAATTCTGTGACACAGTTCTTGGGAATTGCCAACAAAGAAAGAGAAATAACTGTCCCAGAGAGCGACAGAGGGTTGGCACTATTGATTTGGTAATAAAGCATAAGTCTTTTAAATACTTTGTTTTCATTCATGTTTGGATATGTTGTGAGTGGTGTAATGGGAAAAGTCTAGCTGTAAAAGAAGGCAATTGGGTGTCATAGGAAGCTCACCTAAGGTCCAAGAAGTATCCCTGGGATTTACCCAAAGCAGGGACCCCAAATCCTCACTCCTTTACTTGGAGCTCGTTGGAGCTCTGTCCATGTCTGCCCAGCCTACCCTGCAGCAGCAGGGAGTATGGAGGTGGGGAAATCCCTAATCATGTGCTGCGGTAAACTGGAGATTGATTGGGGCGTTTCAGGTTGAAACTCTAAGTATCTTTTGCACAGGAACCTTGAGCAGAGGTTGGGTTCTCTGCTGCTTGTAGCATCCAGCACAGTGGTGTGCTCAAAGTAGGGTCCAGAGTAAGATGCTAGACTTAGCTTGGGGACCTAATGACTAGCATTTAATTTGTAGGGACCTTTGAAATATATTACATATATTTTAATTATAAGGTATTATATGTTGCTGTATTATAAGATTAAAATTCTTTTTTAGTACATAGAAAAGTAAAGAAAAAGCCCACCATTCAGATAACCCCAATGACATTTTAAAACAATACTACATATATGACTTGGAAATTCAGAAAGGTACACAGTGAAAAGTGAAAGCCGTCCCTTCCTGCTCTTATACTGTTTCCCCAAGGTGTAACCACTGTTGAGTTTCTTCTGTTTCCCTCTATAAATTGTGCATGTTACCTCCAGGACTGTGTTTTAAAATTATTCTGAAATCACACTGGTTTGCATTTGTACATGGTGTTCTGGTACTCAGGGTTTCAGAATATGGGTTTGAGTAAGGTGTTTTCAAAGAGCTAACAGAATCCATTTTGGGAAGACATTCCCTGAGATGAATAAAAGAAAACTTTTAAACATTAACTCCTATCCAAATACTTGCCAGTGTTCTTTCACCCCCTCTATTCATGCATTGCTAGAATGTAGGCTAATGGTCAGCACGCTTTAAACTATACCTAGCAGAATTCTTCCTATATGGTAGGTAGGAAGTAAATGTTTAATGAACGAATATTGTCTTTTTACCCTACGGTAGGTTTACTTACCCTGATTTGATGGCCCTTTTTTTTGCTTTGTTTTTTTCTTTCTTTACAGCACAGAAGAGATTCCCTTGAAGATTTTAGCCCATAATAACTTTGTAGGACGTCTTATTGGTAAGGAAGGAAGAAACCTTAAAAAAATTGAGCAAGACACAGACACTAAAATCACAATATCTCCGTAAGTGCTGGCTTGCTTTCTTTTGAATCAGAAAACTTTCACACACCGTTTCTAAGCTGTAGGTTATATATTAAGCATTTTACAACTCTTGGAGCTGGCCTGTACCACCATACTTATACTTCATTTCTCAAACTGAGTCTACTGCCTGCTATCTGTTTCTAACTCATAGTGAAAGTATTATCTGTTCCCACTAAAAAGGCAGGATGCACTAAATACTTCACATTCATATTTCCTAGCTGAAGTCTTGGTCAGGTTTTCTGGCATATACTCCCAAAGTTGGAATATATAACCCAGTGTATTATGCACTGCTGTGTAACAAATTATCCCAACACTGGACCGCTGACGACAAGGGTAAGCATTGACTGCTCACCTAGTTTCTGTGGGTCAGGAATTCAGGAACAGCTTGACTGGGTGGTGCTGTTTGGGGATCTCTTGATGTTGCTGAGAAGTTGATGGCAGCTCTCCGAGTGAGGCCTCAGCTCCTCACCTCCTGGGCCTCTCCACAGGGCTGTTTGCGTGTCTTAAAGACACGGCAGCTCTCTTCCCTCAGAGTGAATGATCTAGGAAAGAGCAAGACGGAAGCGGCAGTGTCTTTTATAGCATAGCCTCAGAAGTCACACTTTCTACCATTTTTCTATTGCTGTTGACATGTTGGCTCTAGTTAGTGTGGGAGGAGACTGCCCATCCCTGGGGAGTGGGGATTTGGAGGCTGGCCCCCATGCCTGGGGCCATGAATGCCCTGAAATTGTATGGAAAGGCCTTTGTCTTCTGAGGGTGACTTTCCTTCAGAGTACTCCCCAAAAAGTCGAAGAATAGTAGAGAAAGACTGGGGCAATATGTTCACGTAGTAAGGAGTTTTCAAAGAAAGGGATGGGAAGGAAGTGGGAGAGTTGTGCTTTGTGGGAAAGAAAGGAAAAACCGCAAAGTGGTAAAAATAACAAATGATCCTACCCTGTCTTGAATTTTATGCTCAGAAAGGGGAGGGTTTTAATAGAAAATAATCTTAAAATCTATTCTGGAAGCAACTATTTTAAAAATTGTAACAGAAAATGCTTGGCAGTGGAGAGGTGGGTTGAGCCTGGAGATGAGACCTACACTTGTTTGTCTAAGACAAATCATCTTCATTGTGTAGATGTCTGTATTTTTAGCGAGTTTAGGAAGAAGTTAAGGAAAAATATCCTATTCATCTGGCTCAAGTCTAGCTTGAGACATTTTGCTAGTAGTGAAAATGAGAATTTGAACCCTAGGAATATGAAGGGGAGCTGTCTCAATATTCTATATCCTTTCCATCTGTGTATTTAGTCTTACTTCCATGGTAAGTATCTCCCACTGGTTCCCTTCAAGGCTGTTGAGTCGCTCAGGCTTAGGTGGTCTCAGATGTCACCTGAATGGATTTTGAAACTTCAACAGGAGCTGAGTGAAGCAGGGAGTTTCTGAATATTGCTGTTGCATTCTAACTTTTTAGTTGTCTAAATGGTCATCGAGGGACTATTTTTAAAATTTAGTCAAAATGGATTGATTTGTATTATTTCCTGAAGCCTACGTCAATCTAAATTCTAAAATTACTGTCAAAAATAAGTTTAAATTCTGGCTTGCCCTTTTGGAATATTTCCGTGCTTATTCCTTGCTTGGCGACCTAGAAAATGCAATTGCATGAGAATGCCAGTTAACGCCTCGAATTGGTCAGTGCAGACTAGGAACATACTCATTAAAGGTTATGTTCATTTGGTTCTTGGTTTCCACTAAAACTGTAGATTTCTCCGATCATCTTCTTTACATTTCACTGTTAAATTGTGAAAATAGTTCACCTTAAGTGGTCAAGAAGTGCACTCTGTTTAAAACATGGACTTAATCGAACTGTGTACACTCAGCGATGTTTATTGAGAAGGTGGGAGGGGCAGTATTTTCTCTCATGCAGTTTTACAATTCTTGGAGTCATGTCTTTTGGGGCTTACTCATCTTTCATCATGGCTAACCACCCACTTTTACATATTGCCAGCCTCCACAGTTGGGTTTTAATTGCCATCTGTGGCTGGACTATTACTGTCTTCCTCCTATAATTTCCAGTCTTTTTCTTTCCCCTCTGTTTCAATCTGCAGGTTGCAGGAACTGACGCTGTACAATCCAGAGCGCACCATTACGGTCAAAGGCAGTGTGGAAACATGTGCCAAAGCTGAGGAAGAGATCATGAAGAAAATCAGGGAGTCTTATGAAAATGATATTGCTTCCATGAATGTTAGTTTTAATATGAAGGAAATGTCTTTATTTTGATGAACAATCAAAAGATGTTTTCAATTGCATTAACATTGATTCCTTTAAGGGTGTCTTTGTTAGATGTGGTTTCTAATTGATTTTTAGCACCACGGTGAGTGCCCTGGGATAGTTGGCAAGATGCAGACTTTGACATCAGGCTTGGCTCTCTCTGTGATTTTAGCCAACTTTGAGCCTTAGCTTCCTTACCTGTGAGGTAAGGCTAATACCTCCCTTAAAAAGGTTAATCTCTCCCATACAGTGTGAGTTGGAGGGAGATGATAGTATTATAGGAATGTGGGCTTTAGAGGTCTGTGAACTGGGTTTGAATCCCAGCTCAACCATTTATTAGCTGTACCTCTATTCTCTTGGACAACTTATTTGGTCTCTCTGAGCACCAGTTTCCTCATCAGTAAGATGGGGCTACTGCCTACATGGCATGCTTATTAGGATTATAATAGATACCGTGCATATAAAAGCTACCGTTATGAATACAAATTTAAAATTTGGTTGCTCATAAACCTTGGAGATAACAGAATTTCAAATGACAAAACAATCTGTGTAGTGCAAGTGCATTGCTGACATTCCTTAATGGATGGAATGGTGCAGAAAATGCAGCGTTTCCAAAGTCTATCTTGAATTTTCAAGTAAATGATTAAAAAACAGTTCCTCGGTTGGGCCTGTCATCTGAAACATTACACCTAAAAGAAGGGAAAATGTGAAAATGATATTACCTTTGTGAGAAGAGCCTGGAATGCTAATCATTTTACCCCCACATGACTGCTGCCTACCTACCTTCCTTCACATTATAACTGCTCATCCAAATGTTTCAGAGTCGCCTGGGGGTAAATTCAGCCCCATAGACCTTTAAAAAAGATTCTTGAGTGTGCTCAAGTCTGAACTCTGTAGTCCTCACCTTATTTCCTTAACCCTTATCAAATTAAGCCAAAACAAAATCCCATTTCTGGCTCCTGGATCCATTCCAAAGATAGGTTTAATTGTAGAAGACATGGGGATTGGACCTGATTTCCAAAGGGCTTGATTTTGTTTTGGGTCTTTAGACTCATGACTGCCAAATTTTTTCCATGGCGTAAAGATCTCTTAATATCTGCTATCTGGTTTGCTCTTCAATGAACAAATCTTGTTTGCTTGTTTCTTCAATTAATGCAAGATTTTCAGTCTCTATTTACTGTGTGCCCAGAGTGTACAGATTACATATATGTCTGAGCGCTGTGAGCTGTTCGTAAAGGCAAGAAAGCTGTGTTCCCTGCTTTGAGGAACCTAGCATGGCTTCAGGTCAAAGAGGAGGCAGACGGCACATGGATTTTAAAATATCAAGAATTATAAACAGACATAACCTACATACTCAAGTATAATCACATGGAACATCTGCTTTGTTCTAAAATTTGAGTCATAAAACGAGGTCACAGTCTGGATATTATCACATATAAATGCTCACTTACACTTGATCTTGTAATTGTAAAATGAAGGGACCTTTTTACCATTGCAGCTTCAAGCACATTTAATTCCTGGATTAAATCTGAATGCCTTGGGTCTGTTCCCACCCACTTCAGGGATGCCACCTCCCACCTCAGGGCCCCCTTCAGCTATGACTCCTCCTTACCCACAGTTTGAGGTAAGACAATGTGCCTTGGCTTTCTTTATGGTTGAGGGGGATGAAGTCAAAGGGACACAGTCAGACTCTGTTGCCCTCGAGTAGTGTGACATTAAATGCTAATTGGGAAAAATCTTAATGCGAAACCTGGTCCCCGTGTGATCTCTCGTAAGTTAGGAGCCAGCACAGGCTTTTCAATTCTTGTCACTAGAACCTTCTTATCTTTGCAGAGTAGACCTGTGAGTTATTTCTTTTGAAGTTCTTGAGTGGTAGGGTTGTTAATGTATGTTTTCAAATATCAAAGGAAAAGTTTGAGACTTTGAGGAGGGGGAAAGAGGTTAGTTATTTTTAAATGTTGAAGGAAGGGATTTTTAAAAGGCTTCCTTCATCTTGAACTTCACCTGAAAGTTTACTGCTTTGAAAGGTCAGTAGAGACTAGACACGCTTTCCACTTTGAACGTTTGTACTTATTACACAGCTCAGGTAGTCGTGCCCACAAATCTATTGTGCATGTGTGTGTTTGTGTGCAAACATTAAACAGCTTTTATTTGTTTTGTATACAGGTGGATTATTAAGAAATAATCCTTATTTTTATATTTGCTTTTTAAGAGTAGCATTTTTCCTGAGATCAGAAATAGGAGACCAGTGATAGTATGAAAATAAAGGCAGCCTAGCAGACACCGTATACAATAATTTTTTTTGAAAGAAGTGCACAATTCAGGTGCATCAACAGTAATAACTGGAGGTAGACAATCATGTGAAATAAAATTAACATTCTAGGATCTTCCTTCTTGAATTTGTTTTTACGTCTCTCCCTTCCTGTTTGGCTCTCGTATCACATAAAGTTGTGAGCGGTACCTGCTACACCAAATTTAGGGAAATGTCCAGGGAGAAAAGGTGGGGGACTCTGTTCTCTCAGTGCCTAGAAGACATGTAGAGTAAAATGCAACTGGAGTTCTACAGAGAACACAGATCGCTGAGATGGTTCGTGTTTTACCCCCATGAGAATGAGAATTTCCTTTGCCTGTTCTTGAAGCCACCAGGCTGTCAGGTGTGCTTAGCTTTTGCCATGGTCTTGCAGTGTGTGTGTTTCTGCCTTTGCTGTGGGCGACGTTTGCATCTTCCCCTGCCCCTCATCTGCCACTTCAAACCTCTTTGGGTAAAAACCATGTAACAAAGCCCATTAATCTAAAGATAGACATCAGAATTTCATATCAAGTGTGAATAGATAGATGATGTGTTTTATAAAGCTTTGCACCGGCAGCTACAGGTGATGTGAAGTGGCTGAGGTGTTTGTACCTTGGTGCTAAAGGGGAGGGGTGTAAAGAGACAAGAGCCAGCTCTGTTTGTGTTAGTCTCCTCTTCTTTGCTCTGGGTTTCTTTTCTTATGCACGCAGTGAAGAAATCGAGATAAACAAATTATCTCTAAGGACTCTTCTTTCAGGTCAAACATTACTAGTTTTTACAGAGTTCGATTTTGTTTCTTACAAATTGAAGGTTTGCAGCAACCTGCATTGAGCAGATCTATTGGTGCCATTTCCCCAATAGCATTATTTTTAATTAGGTATGTACATTTTTTAGATGTAATGCTACTGCACACTTAATAGACGACAGTTATATACAGTATGAACATTATTTATGTGCACTGGGAAACAAAAAAATTTGTGCGACTCACTTTATTGTGATACTCGCTTTAATGCAGTGGTCTGGAACTGAACCTGCAATGTCTCTGAGGTATGCCTGTATTTAAAAACTGGGTTAGAGAATTAAAGGTTGGCAGGTGTTTGCTCTCAGCACTCTGATACTCCTCCATTGCATTTACAGCTGCTGATGAGAAGCTTACTGTTCTGCAGAAGCTCTCACAGAGAAGTCAGGTTACTCACGAAGATAGTCTCTTTATCCTTGATTCCTGTAGGTTAGCAGCAAATCTCTGCTTTTACTTTAAATATATATTGTCTGGCAAGGAGTCATGTATTGCTTCCTCTTTTAGAGTTTCATTTTTTTCTCTACACGTGTTTTCTCACCTCTGCTTTGTAACATGAAAGTAGAATTGATGCATCCTGTCTTTGGATAAATCCCTTGTCGCTGTTCTAGTCCAGAATTTTGCCCATGCCTCCTCCTAAAACATACTCTTCTTCCCGGAACCTGCCAGGTTGATTTTTCCCATAGAGCCAAAGAGTTGGTTCTTCCAACAGACAAAAGTCTCTACTTCCTGCCTGGCAGCTGGCTTACGCAGTACTTCATTGGCCAACTTCAAGTTTATAAATGACAGGAAATGCTCCTTTCAGAAATGCTCAAACAGTAGGGAAGAGGCGTTTGGCAGCTAGCGAGCAGAGTAAGAGCTGGAATTGGCATCGCACACAACAACATCCATAGCTGGATGGTCTTGGCGGCTTGCGTCGGGGTTGGGAGACGTTAGTTCAGGCGCCGTCGTCTCCATAATTCTGATAGCGTCTTCGGAGTCTCCCCAAGTCTCTAGAACAATAGTGTAATCTGAAAATTGCTAACGTGGCTGCTTATGGAAGAGGCAAGAAAGGTGAACACTTCTTCTTAGGTCTTACCTAGTTTGAAGTGCTCTTTAAGAAACAAAATATAATTTGAAAGGGATTTTTAGATCAAATGACTCTCATGGACTCTTGTAGTCCTACTGTTTAGGATTTCTTACTGTGGGTGCAGCTCTTTTGTTAGTAAACAACTTCAAAGTAAATAACTCGTTGCATATATTTATTATCTCTGAGAGGTCTTGGTTACTTAGTTACAGGGAGAAACTTCCTTTGCTTTTTTATTTATTTATTTTTTTTAACTTAAATATTCTGTTCAGGTCATGAAGTTGAGTAAACCCAACTTCAGTTCCAGACCAAAATCCATTAAAACAAAACAAAAAAAACCCCAGGAGTATGTATTTTACAAGCCAGAGGGAGACACTGGCATTCTTCCAGATTCCTGGAGGCTGGTCTTGTTGGCTGGCATGCATGTCGCCATGCCTTTGTGATGTCTTAGGTTCTGTTCCCCACAATGTAAATACACTTAACCTTACTGTTTGCTCATTCTTGTATTTCCTCATGATAGATGATTAGGAATTACTCATTGGCAGACTTCACCAGTTATGCAAACTTTCAGTTGAGCAGCTTTGTTCTTCTGTTATTTCAAGCTATAGCGTAGGGTCTGCCAAGAAGTCCAAAGGAAGTTTTGCCAATAGGCATCTGGCAGAAATCCACTGGGAAACAGCTTGTGACCTGAATGTCTTTCACCTCTGAAAGTTTAGGAAGACGCGTTCAGGATAATGCAGCTGAACATTAACTTACATGCAAAGAATGTGTAACGCTATAGGGTAATGCTGATGCGTTTTTTTTTTAAGCTCATCTCAGAGTCTTAGATTCACAGGTGAAAGAGACTTATCATAACCCATTGTTCTGGCTTCTTAGTTTTACATGTAAAAATTATGTTTATCTGGGTGTTCTAATCCTGAAAACATGGCTTACTACACAGAATCCCATATAAGAATGGGCCAGTTTAATGACTGTCCAGTAGACAGGATGTTTATGCGAGGTGCCTTATATTCCCAGAGGAAAGTTTCCTTGATGACAAGAAATTTATGGTCAGGGATGTGCTTGGTGGATATGGAACTGGAACAAAGGGATTTGGGTGGCGTTCAGAAACGTCTTCATCAGGCTTCAGACACCTGATGAGTCACCTTTTCATTAAGGTGCTATTACCAACAGTACACACCGCGCTGTCAGTCCAGGACACGGCCTCCTGGCAGGCTTCATTTACTTCCCTCTAACCTCTCAGTGTGGAACTTCTTTCTTTCTGTCTGCATACTGATGCTTTCTTTATGTCTTTGCCCCTTCTTTCTATCATAGTTTGGTCCTTTTAGCCCTTCTCTACTGTCTACCATTCCTTTTCCAAATCTTCACTCAACTTTTAAATTCACTCTTAATCTCCGTAATGGATTTGTTACCTCCTACCCCACCTCCCCAAAATCAGTAAAACAAAAACATCTATAGCCTCTCATCCATGACTGTATCAGAAAGATGATTTTGCTTTTGTTCAACTTTTGAGACTACAACACACTTTCTGCCCGTGAGCTTTTCTCGTAGCCATGGTCCTCGGTATCTTCTAGGCGGAGACATGCTCAGGCTACATTTGTGAGGCTCTGGGACTTTTGCTCTGGGGATGATGCCTGTTACATTCGGCGTCTGAGGACATTCAGAAGTTGCTGTCTGGGGTCAGTCCCAGGAAAAGTAGTTTTTACTAAACAAATAGTTTTTCTCAAGATGTGGTAAATCATGTAACTAATTTTTTAAATTAGCTGCTAGGAAGCTTAGAGCCAAATTTGTATGATAATAGCATTTCTGGTTTTATCTTTTCTGTTGAGGTCCCTATGCTCTTATTTCTTCACCTCCTTTGTCTTATCTTTCTATTGTGTATTTTGTAAGCAGCATAAAGTATTTCTGGAACATGGCCCAGAAAGCAAATAATTATATAGTCATGGCAAAATACAATGGGGCAGACCTGGGTGAGTTACACATTAGATTTAGTCTGATCCTTAGGTCTTTATTACTGCCAGCCCCCGACTCCTCCCACCCCCCTAAAAAAAAAGTTTATTATTCAGAAGAACATTACATGGATGTTCTCAGTGAGATAAAAGTTAGATCCTATCTTTACTTTAAAAAATTGGTTCAGATTAACATACCAGTTTTAATATAAGGACCAGAATGACAAAATAAATTGATACTAACATTGAGCACAGTTTATGGGCAATGTCAGCATTAATTCATTCCTGTCCAGTTATTAAAATAAGAGAGGCCTTAAAGTGTCCCTCTGGAATAAATGGTATGTGGTAATTGCCTAACACCCTAGCAGGCTGTGAGGTACAGTGCTTTCAAAAGAGAGGCATTGGGCTTCCCTGGTGGCGCAGTGGTTGAGAGTCTGCCTGCCAATGCAGGGGACGCGGGTTCGTACCCCGGTCCGGGAAGATCCCACATGCCGCGGAGCTGCTGGGCCCGTGAGCCATGGCCGCTGAGCCTGCGCATCCGGAGCCTGTGCTCCGCAACGGGAGAGGCCACAACAGTGAGAGGCCCGCGTACTGTAAAAAAAAAAAAAAGAGAGGCATTGTTCTTATGACTAAAAATTATTTCATTCTTCAGTATTTCCATTTGGTTCTTCGCTGATGAATAGCAGTAGAAGTTGACTTGGCCAAGCTGTGCCGGATAGGCCTCTTTCACAAATATCCACAGTCAAGAGTTCAGTGGGAAGGCAAAACCTCTTCTGCTATGTGTGTTCCAGGAATGGTTATAGAGCCCCAAGGGAATCTTCATTAGACTGACAGCTGTATTAAGGCCTGCAGTGTGTTACAACATCCTAGGAAACATACCAAAGATATACCAAGTTGTAAAGAGTATAGTATGCACATCTATTTGTACAGATGCTGAAGAAACAAAATGTACAATGGTTTTTGTCAAGAATATTTTCTGGAGTTGAATTTTAGATTAACTTGTATAGGAAATGAGGTACATGGTGGGGTGTGGTTACAGATAAAGGAAGAGACTTAGAAGAGCAGAGTTCAGATATTTTTATGTGTGGGAAATGAGACATGGGGTCTAGAATCACACACTGCTTAATATTTGTAAGTGTGAAAGGCATGTTTCGAACCAAAATGACTTCCCCCTTTCTTTTACACATTTATTCACCCTAAGATAAATTAATTAGCATGAGAATTTGGAAATATCAATTTTAAATGTTCATGCTCTGATCTAGCATTTTTATTACCTAAAACCTTAGAATTATTTGTACAAGGGCACACGATTTACATTTAAAGATTTGATTGCAGCGTTAGACAAATTGGTGAAAAATTGGAAACCAAACTTTCTAAAGGTCTTTAAAACAGCATCCTCAGATATAGCAAAAGAACTGTCAGGGAAAGATGAAGGAATTGGAGATTTTTTTTGGACTTTTCTGTGATGTGGTTATTTTATTCTCATAGTGGAAACAAACATTGAAACCCTTAAGTTTCAGTTAAAAGTGTCTTACACATGCTTAAGATGGATGTATTGCAGGTGAGACAACAAAGTTGTTGATTTCTTTTCCTTGTTCTAGTAGAGCATCTTGTCCTCTTTTTTGGTGATTCAATTTTTTTTTTTTTTTTTTTTTTTGCGGTACGCGGGCCTCTCACTGTTGTGGCCTCTCCCATTGTGGAGCACAGGCTCCGGACGCGCAGGCTCAGCGGCCATGGCTCACGGGCCCAGCCGCTCCGCGGCATGTGGGATCTTCCCGGACCGGGGCACGAACCCGTGTCCCCTGCATCGGCAGGCGGACTCTCAGCCACTGCGCCACCAGGGAAGCCCCTTGGTGATTCAATTAAATGCATCTTTTTTGGTAAATTTTTAAATTGAGGTATAATTGATGTACAACATTTTCAGGTGATCCAATATTTGTATAGACTGCAAAATGATCACCACAGTAAGTATAGTTAGTTAACATCCATCACTGCACAGTTAAAAAAATTTTCTTAAGTGTGATAAGAACTTTTAAGATCTACTCTTAGCAACTTTAAAATGTGCGATACAGTATTAACTGTAGTCACCATGCTGTACATTACATCCCCAGGGCTTATTTTATAACTGGAAGTTCGTACCTTTTGCCCTTCTTTACGTCATTTTTTTTAACATCTTTATTGGAGTATAATTGCTTTACAATGGTGTATTAGTTTCTGCTGTATAACAAAGTGAATCAGGTGTAATTATACATATGTCCCCATATCTCCTCCCTCTTGCGTCTCCCTCCCACCCTCCCTATCCCACCCCTCTAGGTGGTCACAAAGCACCGAGCTGATCTCCCTCTGCTATGCGGCCGCTTCCCACCAGCTGTCTATATTTTACATTTAGTACTTTACATCATTCTTAATCTTTAGTTTTCCTTATTCAAAATAAAGAAAAATGTTCATGGACTGTCTCTCATGCCCCTTTCAGCATGTTGATGATCAAAGGCTTAAGCTTTTACCACCTACACATTACTAATTTTTTTGACTCATGGAAGTCAAACCAACACAGATGGAGAAGAGTGATACAACCAGGGAAGGGAGCACTTCCCTGAGAGCTCTACTGGACATTTTTCTTAACAGTCATTCCTGCAGGTCTATGTATATTGCAAAGTACACCCATACCTGTTGGAATTGGGGTATATACTCACTTTTTGTGAACATGGCTTAGGAGATAGAGAAGCCCAGGTTTGAATCTTGGCTCCAACACCAGTCATTATATGACCTTGTGCAAGTAATCTCTCTGGCTCGGTTTTCTCATCTTTAAAATGGGAATGCTCTTAGTTTCTATCAGTTGGATCAGTTGTGAGGTGTAAATGCACAGAAGCTCACACAGGGGAGACTCACAAACTCTCACCACAAAGGACTGCTGTGTGCACCTGCCCCCTGATCATAGTTATCTTCCTCCTAAGCCTGAGTTTTTACCTCAGCATGCTTTTTACCCATCTTCCACTAATAAAAAACACAAATGTTCCATGAATGTCTTAACTGGAATTCCATCGTTCTGTGTGGACTGAGTGGGAACCTTTCTGTATGATAATTCGATAATATTTATTAGTTTTAAATGTTCAGGCCCTTTGACTCAGTAGTGCTAAGAATTTATGCAGTAGAGGTACTTGTACAAGGGCACACAATTTTTTTGTACAAAGATTTGATTGCAGCATTACAAATGCGTTAGTTGACAATTGAAAACTATACACATACATAACAGGGATGAGATCGATCCGCTGTTGTGTCTCCCTCTGAAGGAATACAGTTCATAGAATGAGGTAGGGATGTAGGAATGACACAGGAAGATATCCAACGTGTATTAAAGTAAAACAAATGAGAACATGTTATTTGCAGTAGGCTCCCATTTATTAATGTTTTATTTCATAGACTTTCCTCCATGAAACACGTCTGCCTATCCTTTTCTAGTTTCCTGTTTTCCTTTTCACTGGGTTTTTGTCATTCTTCCTGTTTGGCTTGAAAACAAAAAATCAAATCTATTAGGGCTTGGCACTTCAAGTAACGAGTTGATTGCAGGGTTAACAGTTATTTGGTCAATGTAAGTTTTTCTGATTGATTTTGGTAATTCTAGACAAGTCGTGGACATGTTCAGATTTATTGACATTGTTCTTAGTTTTGTCTTGTGTGATATCCTTTCCTTTTTCTCATTCCATGTTTATAATTGGTAAATTGGCAAAAGGTTTTCCTTTTATTTAAAGAACCAGACCAGCCTTCTGTTATTACTAGTATTTTTATTTATTTAAAAAAAAAACCAAACAACTTTGCTTCAGAGGAAGGAAACTAAAGACAGAAAAACTTCCTACCAAATAGTGTGAGTAAGTGACGTCATGTGGAACAGCCTTCTGTTGAGGGTGTGTGGAGGGACGAAGAAGTGGAACGGCTGCTGCTGAGCATCAGGGTCCCTCTGGAGGTCTGTAGTGCTCAGGGCTCCGTGCTCTCTGCCTCCACGCTGAGCTTACAGGGAGAAGAGGGAGCTGTTACTGCCATTAGGAATTTGTGTGGTAAGAGCGGTGGTGTCATTTGGTGGAGCAATATTAAGTGGCACAAAATCTGTTTTAAATCTGTAAATTTGAGGAAAAACTGTACAGAGAAAAGTGATGTTTTAAATGCTAACACTTTCAGGATGAATGTGAGATCTTCTCGACCTGTTAGGTAAACTCATATCAACTTACTGTGGTGGTTTTTCCTAAAACTATCCTAATATTTCTAACAGTATGAGAATGCCCCTCTCCCTATGCCAGCGATACAGCCTGATTTGTATCCAGTAAGCATGTATGTCCTGTCTTTCTTTTCCAACAGCAGTCAGAAACAGAGACTGTCCATCTGTTCATCCCAGCCCTGTCTGTCGGCGCCATCATCGGCAAGCAGGGGCAACACATCAAACAGCTTTCTCGCTTTGCAGGAGCTTCTATTAAGGTACTGTTCTGCCAGCTGTGGCTCTCCTGGTGCTTTAAGGACAGCGAGTTACAGAAATGTGAGTCTTCCTGCCACTCTGTAATTTGAATTGAATGTGGCAGTCTATATTGGGGTTACCTAAGTGTGTGACAGAGAACTCCAAACAACACTAGCTTAAACAAGGTAAGTTAAATTCTCTCTCCAGAAAAAGTAGTCTGCAGGTACGCAATTTGGCGTTAGAATGGTGGTTCTGCCCCACCGCATTCCTGGATATATATTCCTTCTAGCTCATCTTCCCTGGGCGTGGCTTTGGTCCCTCACACTCCGAAATGACACTATTTAGTGCCCGAACAATCAAGGCTGTGGTCCTTTTAAGGAATATACAAATTGACAAAGGCTTGATAAAAGTCATAGCTTTCTTCAGGAAAACATCAGTCTATTGGGGGGTTTATTTTGGTTACATTTTATAAATATATATATATAAATAATTTTATTTTTGGCTGCATTGGGTATTCGTTGCTGCGCACAGGCTTTCTCTAGTTGCAGCAAGCGGGGGCTATTCTTCGTTGCGGTACGCGGGCTTCTCATTGCAGTGGCTTCTTTTGTTGCGGAGCACAGGCTCCAGGCGCGCGGGCTCAGTAGTTGTGGTGCACGTGCTTAGTTGCTCTGCGGCATGTGGGAATCTTCCCAGAACAGGGCTTGAACCTGTGTCCCCTGCATTGGCAGGCGGATTCTTAACCACTGTGCCATCGGGGAAGTCCAATTTTATAAATATTTAATGCAATTTTTAATTTGAATATAGTACCAAAAAAACCACACTGCACTCAAATGTTTATAGTATCTTTATTTATAACTGGGAAATGGGGAAGAAGCAAATGTTCATCAGTGGCAAATGCATAAACTGTGGCCCGTCTATATAATAATTACTTAGCAGTAAAAAGGAGGGAACTATTGATACATAAAACAACTTGAGTGAATCACATGTATTATGCTAAGAGAAAGAAGACTCAAAAGGCCACATACTGTATGATTCCACTTATATGAAAATTCTGGAAAAGAGAACTATGGAAATTGAGAAAAAAAAATCAGTGGTTGCTAGGAGTTGGAGGTGGAGGGGTTGAAAACAAAGGCAGCATGAGGAAATTTTGAGTGACAGAAGCTGTTTTTATGTTGATTGTGGTGGTATTTACAACTATGTATTTGGTACCAAAGGAGTGAGCGTTACTGCATGTAAACTACACAGTTAATAAAAAAGCAAAACACACAGGAAAGCCCTCATATTCTCTCTTGTAGCAAAAGATAAAATAACGTGAGCAGAAAATGCAGCCAAAATAAACAAATGGGTAAAGGAAAAGACATGATAAAAGACCAAGGGGTGAACTAACTTTACTATCCTGTTAGTTTCCTGATTACTGAGTTAATCTGTAAAACATGCTCACACATGCAAAAAGAACCTAGCAGCTTTGTTTTGGAAAAACTGCGACGAACATTTCATGAACTAGAAGAACTGGGTATTTAGACGTTTGGCTCTTTTTCTTTCTGGCTTTAATGGAGGTTTTATGATGAGGTTAAAATATTTTTGTTTCCAAAAAGTCTGAAACATGCATAATCTGAAAGATTCATCAGCACTCCTAACACTTTGCTACATTTCCATAATGTAAATTTCCATATATGTACTTACTTTAATAGGCATATATTTGGTATTACCAAATAATAATCATTTGTGTTAACTTACTGGACATTAAGATTGTTCCTAATTTAACCTGCACAGGGGTAGACAAAGTTCTTTTGGTCAAATTGTCATATATAACCTTATCCTTTAACGTAAGTCTACAAAAGTGGGTTTGGTGAGGCACAGGGCATGTGCTTTTTTCAGGCTTTTGAGAGATTGTAGCAATTTGTACTCCTAACCTCAGTGTACAAGTGTCCTCAGCCCCAGCCCTCTATCACCAGTGTTGACAAAGATCCTTTTTAAAAAAAGGAAACCTTAGTCAGAAAGATGAAGAATGATACCTTCTTTTTGGGGTTTCCTGTGAATAATCCTAAGAGTGTGGTCTAAAAGGAAGTAATTATTGGCTTGTTTTACAGACTCACAATTAGTGCCCAGCAATAAAGTAGCAATAGTATTAATTTGGGTCTAAGTAACAGAAATGTTAGCTTTATTTTGAGGGAGGAAGCATGAGTCTATTAAAAGTAAAAAACATTGTTTTGATTATGAAGGTGTGGAGAAGGGCCTACTAGACTATAAGTAATTGACAGTGATCATACTGAGTGGTAGTTGGGATGGCTTTTATTGTATTTTTTGCTTCCTGTTCTCATTATTTACTATAGGGAATTGCTTCTTGCACAGCAAATATCTAGCAAATTTTTTTCTTTTAAAACACTTCCTACCAGCCAACTCCCCAAATCCTTTCTTACTAAGGGAATGCTGGTTTCCTCTCCCTTCAACAGTCTCTGCAACAATTCCCTAGCCTAGGCTTTTTGTGTCATTTCATACGCTCTGCCAAAACAGAAGAGTCTGAGTTTACTTTTCTTCTGCCAAATTAATGTTAGTTTATTCCATATGTCAGTCCAGCGAGTGTATTTTGAGGGAATGTACCGATAGGCTTAGACTGGGAACCTAGCAGTTTCTTGCACATACAGGAGGCCCAGGGTGTTGTGATGCGCGTGGGCCAAGAACCACCCTTTGAGCACCCACTGGTGTAGTGACAAGGAATGTGATGGTGGAGCCAGACCCAGCTCTCCCTCCAGCTTCACTGGACTGTGTGATCATGGGCCAGGTGACTCACCTTCTCTAGCCTTTGGCCTCTCCATGAGGCAGTACCTCGTCAGGAAATGGTGAGGATTAGGTAGAGGCTGCATCTGGACTTTTACATTAGGGCCAGGCACAGTGTAAGTACACAGTATACGGCAGGAGCCGTAACTAATGAATCCACATTAATCACTGCTTCATGTAACTACCTTCCAGAAGGCTTTCATTCTACATTTCAGTAAGTCATGTGCAAATGACAGGCTGGTTGGTGTAGCATTTCTATTGGTGGCACCTGAAAGTGTCATAACCCGTTACTGGGTCTGTTACAGATCGCTCCAGCTGAAGCACCAGATGCTAAAGTGAGGATGGTGATTATCACTGGGCCACCGGAGGCTCAGTTCAAGGTATGTGCTCTGGAGTGTGTGCACAGGTAACAAATGAATGGATGTCTTCTTTTCGGGAAATCCATAACCTGGCTTCTCCTGTAAAAAAATCTAATACTCAGTAGAAAGAATCTCTCAATGGAAATTTCTAAGACTAAGAACAGAGTAGAAACATACCGCAAATTACACTTTAAAAATAAACCAAAGCCTTTGGTTAATTTTGAGAGTTCTGTAATGGTTGTTGGTTTTGACTATCTCCCAAAGGAGAATTTGCTCAATGCCCTGTTAGCATGTGTGAAGGTGAGACCTTAAGACTGAAATTTACAAGTCTGATTCATATGCCTTGCTGTTCTCAAGTTTTTCCTCTTGTCCCAGAGAGGCCTCAACCTTGAATTAAAATGTCCCCGTTTGCTCTTACCCTTGGGTTAGCCGTTAGCCCTTGTCCACAGTCGGTCAACAAGCCACTCTAATCTTTTGAATTTTAGAGGTAGAAATGGCAGGAACTCTTAACAGCATTTGTCCTGGTGTGAACCATTGGTCATACTGGGGTTTGGGGCCTTTGGGGCTGGAATGCCTCCCACCATGTCCTGAGTGGTGGTGTAGCAGGGTGATGAAGAGCAGAGACCTGGTAGCCAGGTTGCTGGTTCAAAGCCCAGCTTTACCATTTACCAGTGGTGTGATCTTGGGCAAGTTACTTAGCCTTTCTCTGCCTAGTTCCTCATCTATAAAATCGGGGTTAAAAACACCCACAAAGTTTAAATAAGGTTTAAACAATATATGAATTGCTTAGAATAGTGCCTGACACAGGAAGTACAACATAAATGTGCTGGTGGTGGTGCTGAGCAGACTTGGGATGAATCAGACTAAGACCCTGCCAGATCCTCAAATTCACAAACGTATACCTTTGAGTATGTGATTTCTCTCATAAACTCAGTAGGGTGTCTTGTTTGTCATAGGTAAAAGCAGCTACTCAATTCAGTGCAATTTATCCAAAACTCCTGTCTTGTTCCTACCACTCAGCAGCTGTGTTAACAGGATAACTCTTTAACCTTACTTCTCTTAGCTCTAAAATGTGGCTAAGTTAACAAGTGCCCACTTCTTCCCTCCTTTAAACCATCACTTTCTTTGACCTCTATTTTTCACTAAAAATCGGAAGCTTTTTTCACTTCATTTACAGGAAGAACAGGAAACAAAAGGAGGTGCTTTGAGATGTGGGGGTACAGTTGGCTAGCCTCAAACTTGGGTCAAGAAATTTACTTCCTCATACCAGCCTTGTGGTCCAGGCAGTTCAGATCAAAACTCAGAGATGCTGAAAATTGCTTCCTTTCCCAGACTTACAGAGATAGTCACTTTTAGTTTGAAATACTAAAAGATAAATACAAACATCAATTATGGTCTTATTCTATAAATGGAATTAACTGTCTTGCAGTTTTCATAATGCTTGTATGCTGGGGAATTCAGAGTTTGTTTCCCTGTATCCTCCTATGCCTGTATTGTTCAGTTGTCTTAAATGGGACATTTAAGAAAAGCTATAATGCTTAAATGTCATTTATGTGATCAGTGATAATAACAAATAAATTATTTTATTTTAGACATCTAAGTAATAGTAAACCTCCTAACCCATATTTTTTCTTATGAATTCAAGAGCTTGTTTCGGAGGACAATGTATATCCGTTGTGTCCTTTGACTGTGTTGATAGCTACATCTGTGGCCTGAGACTGAGGATGAATGGAAGACAGGGTACTAAGATGGATTCTTTTTTTTTTTTTCCTGTAACCCCCTAAATGAGCTTATCATCTCTGCACCAGTGAAAACGTGTTCGGTACTTTTGTTTTTGTTCTCTGCTGTGGCAGCTTGTCAGATGAAACCAACTCTGACTTCTTTTTCCTTTGGTGTATACCAGAGCAAATTAATGGTTGTACATAATAGGAGAGGTTTAGTATGTATAACTTCTAGTTGTATGCAGCAAGTGACAGGATGTGTTTGACTATAACTGTCAGATGTGTATGTTAACTTGATTTTGTAGCCTTAGTCGAAGTAGAAACCATCTGGCTAAGATGAAGAAATGTTTAACTAGAAAATTCCTCGCTGGCCCATGTAGACAGCGGCTTGGCTTCTTGTGAGCCTCGCATAGGTGGCTCTGTAGTTCCTCTGCAGTCCCTTTTACTCAAGAAAAACGCAGTTACTATCTTATTGCCAACAGGAGAGGTTTTACCTTTCAAGACTGGAGAGCAAATGGTCATTTGCAAAAATTTTAGTTCGGCTGACTGCTAACTTATTGCCTTTAACCGTTTTTGTCAGAAGAATGTGGTTTAATCTTATTTTATCAATCATTCAATTGCCTCATCTGTGATGTATAGTTATTATTGTTGTCAACCTTTTCTAGGACTTCCTTACTTTTCCACCTCTTGTGCAACGTTCCACAATCTATCAAATGCAGATGTATCACTGCAAAGGTCTGTTCCAGTGGATCCGGGCCATCTTTAAAGTTAATGGACCTTTTTGCATTTCCTACATGAATGACACTGATGAGATATGTTCTCATCTGTAGGCTCAGGGAAGAATTTATGGAAAAATTAAAGAAGAAAACTTTGTTAGTCCTAAAGAAGAGGTGAAACTTGAAGCTCACATCAGAGTGCCATCCTTTGCTGCTGGCAGAGTTATTGGAAAAGGAGGCAAAACGGCAAGTACTTCAGCAAAACCTGTGCAGTGGTATGAAAGGGAAAGCGTTGAAAGGTACTTAGGAGTTCCAAGTCCCTAAATTTTGGCTAACTTATAAAAAGCAGGACCGTCTGGGCCAAGGTTTGGAGAAGACTGCCTTTTGTTCCTCCTGGGTGTTGGTGTCAGCTACCAGTGAAAGCAGTGCCTCTCTTTCAGACCACTTTGTATGGGAGAACTGTCTCATATTTATAAGGGGCATTTTGCATTTTCTGTTGTTATACATCAGCTTTTTACTTTTATTGTGCAAACACTTAATGACATGAAAAGAAACTTTAAAAAATTTCATCTACATTTATAACTTATACCTCTGTAACTGAAAAAAGCAAATGGTTTCCAGTTTCTAACACATAAAACTTCCAAGTCATTTTCAAAGCTATTTACAATTCTGAAGTGATTGAAAGTGTGTATTTTGGAATCAGATTTTCAGGGGTTGAATCTGGCTTAGTTTTAATTACCTTGAAATGGGGACAATACTAGTAAACGGATAGAATTATTAGTATTATTAGATGAGATTATAAATATAAAGCCAAAGCTCAGTATTTTGGTTACATAGTAAGGAAATGGTAATTAAAAAAAAAAACAACTCCACTTAACATGATTTGTATTTATCTCCTTCAGGTGAATGAGCTCCAGAATTTGTCAAGCGCAGAAGTTGTTGTCCCTCGTGACCAGACGCCTGATGAGAATGACCAAGTGGTGGTCAAAATAACTGGTCACTTCTATGCTTGCCAGGCAAGTGGGCTCTAGTGTGATAAGTGAGCTCTTCTGCTTCTTCCTTCTTCCTGAGTGATCCTCCTCCCATGCGTGTCCCCATGTCATATAAATATTTCAGGCTGCTTGGTGCTTAACACTTTTAATCCCCCTTTAAGCAGGTGATTTCAGAGACTCTGCTAGGAGAAACTAATAAGTATGTATCTTTAATCTTCAAAAAAGTTTCAATTTGAAGTTGTTGAAATGGAAGAGTAAATTAACTTTTGATCATACTTGATCAGGTAGAAATTTCAAAGCTCTCTCCTACTGCAGGTTGCCCAGAGAAAAATTCAGGAAATTCTGACTCAGGTAAAGCAGCACCAACAGCAGAAAGCTCTGCAAAGTGGACCACCTCAGTCAAGACGGAAGTGAAGGCTCAGGAGACAGCCCACCACAGAGGCAGATGCCAAACCAAAGACAGATTGCTTAACCAACAGACGGGCGCTGAACCCCTATCCAGAATCACATGCACAAGTTTTTACCTAGCCGGTTGTTTCTGAGGACCAGGCAACTTTCGAACTCCTGTCTCTGTGAGAATGTATACTTTATGCTCTCTGAAATGTATGACACCCAGCTTTAAAAAAAGAAAAAAATTAGGGGGTGAGGGAGGGAAAGAGAGGAGCTCTGCACTTCCCTTTTGTTGTATTCTCAGTATAACAAATATTCTAATTTTTCTTAATATTCATTCCCCCATAATGCCAGAAATTGGCTTAATGGTGCATTTACTAAATTCATCAAGTAAATAAAAATAGATTGCTCCTATGTCCAATTGTTAAAATTGGATCAGAATAGGATTATTACAAGAACTTAAATGTTAAGCTGTTAGCATAGAAAAACTGTTCTCAGTTTTATCTAACACTAACACAAATAACCTAAGGGAAGTGCTGAATGGTGTTGGCAGGGGTATTAAATGTGCATTTTTACTCAACTACCTCAGGTATTCAGTAATGCAATGAAAGCAAAATTGTTTTGTTTTTTTCTGAAAATTTTATATACTTTATAAAGATAAGTCCAACTGTTTTTTAAAAAATAAAATTAGCTAACAGGCAAATAACTGAGAAAAAAATTTTACTTCTGGCTGGTGACAGTAAAGCTGGAAAATTAATTTCAGGTTTTTTGAGGCTTTTGACAGTTATTAGTTGGAAAATCCAGTAAACGTTCAGTGATACGGAGCAGTGCCTATATTTGGAGAGCAGCAAATACCATTTATTTTTTTGTTTATGGTAGGGAAGTTTTTGATGGTACTAACAGAGCAAAGTGGCTGCAGGAGGTTTTGGAACGGCTAGTTTTAATAAATGGCTTCAGGAGACTTCAGGGTTTTTTTGTTTGGCTATGTGATTGAATGCATAAATGCTTTGTGCTTTTGACTATCACTACCTAAAGCAAGTGTATCTATGGAGACATGCAGCTCCTGTGAACTTTAAATTGATTGGCAAGAAGAAAGCTTCAGCTTGCCTTACAGGATGCTTAGTTTGCCAATATATTTCAGACCAGTTGGTCTATGCTTGGAGCAGACCCCAAAAGAATTGCTTTGTGAAGACCAATGGGGCAGTCAGACGGTGTGACAGTGTTTAAAGGCAATAAAAAGGCTACATCTCCCCGTGCCAGGCACTGTCATGAGCCTCACACTAAGCTATTTTGAAGATTTTAAGCAATGATAAATCAAGAAGAATGAAAGGCCACCTAGAATATTACATAAATTGCAGCAGGATTTCTGTATTCTCTGCAACCAGTTATTTGAAAATAAGTCAAAAGGTAGAAAAATACAAGAACAACTTTTGGAATATAATTTGAATGACTGTGATACAATAATACATTTGACCTTTGATACTGAACGCATTCGCCCATTTCCTACCTTGATGGCAAAGCCTGGTATGTACAGTTATGTGGGTGTGGGTGGTCTCCAAGGCCACACTGCTCTCAGAATTGTGTTTCTTTTGTTCATTAAATGATCACAGTCGTTATATTATACTGATCTGAAGGGCATATATAATAACCCTTAAATCATTTTGCTTCATTTGTATTTCAAGATGAATTTCTACAGACTAGGTAAGTTTTTCTGAAGATCACTGTATCCTTTAAACATTTTGAAAATGACTTGAAATGTTTTCCTAAATGTTTTCAGAAAATCAGTTTATTTTGTAGTTTTAGCCAAAAAGTGCCCTTTTTGTCACTGAATTCATCTAGCATTCATCATTTTCTTCCATACAATGAATTGCTTTAAAAAAAAAAGTAATGGACTGGCTTTCTGGTTGGATTTTGGGTAAAATGTGCTTAAGGCCAGAGCTCTTCCTCAGTATTTGATTTTTCCAACTTTTTTTTTTTAAATACAGATAGGTGCTACATTTATATCTGCCTGTTTAAATTCTGTCATGTTTCACTTCTAGCCTTCTAGTGTGGCAAATCATGTTTTACTTTCAATTAAGCATTGGTAATGGAGTATCTGGTAATACTAGGAAATAATTCTGTTGTAATTGAGTTTTGTACTCACCACATATGGATCATTCCTCATCTGTAACGTGCCCCAAATGCAGCTTCATTTTCCAGATACCTTGATGCAGAATAAAGTGTTTCATTATCAGGTGCAGCCTGCTGTGTAGTATGTAGTTTTGGCTTTATGTACTTTTGGCTTTTCAAACTAATGTGAATGTCCTGAATTTGGTCAAAGTGTAAACTTACACTTTTAGTAAGGCTATGTCAATCTCAAGGCAGGCACCACTATCTACCAGTGTCCTGACTGTGAACCTAGATAATACTGTTGCATATGAACTGAGAACTAAAGGTTTTACGTTACAGGACCAGTGGGGTGGTTATGTTTTCTGCTATATATTTTTTAAATTTTTTGGCTATACTGTTCTACAGAATAAGATTTAAACTCGGAAAACACTTTGCTAGGCCTGGGAATGAGCATTCCTAGCACTGTGGAATGAAATGCCCCCCCAAACCATGGTCAACTTTATGACCATGAAGGGGCCCTGCTGACTGGAAATTGGCACTCACCATTGGCACTTGCTGTCTGCCTCTACAAAGATTAAATCACGAGCCGCTGCAGCTGCTGACCTTCAACACCCCCTGAAAAGGAGTTCAGAGTGGAGAACAGGAATGAGGCGCTCTGGGAAAAACTGGCAGAACAGGCCTTCCGATAGATAGTTAGATATTTTCAGGAGAAGATTTTATGGGCCAGATTCTTGCTCTTCTCATACCTAGAGAAACACTAACATCATTAATGGTGACATCTGCTTTGGCTATTAAGGGGAATATTACAATTAAGAGTCAAAATGGAGTAGCTATGGTTTAAGACATCCAAGAAATAACTAGATGACACCGTGGGTGTGATTTCAGGCAAATCCTTGTATTGCTAAGAACTTGAGTTTTCTGAGCTGTGTCAGACTTGGATGCCACCAGCCGTTCTCAAAATAATGTCTGCTGGCAGCTGATAACTGCAACCTTACTTTTTGAAGGTCTCCTCTTGTAACTTACTTTTTTTTTTTTTTTTTCCGGTACGCGGGCCTCTCACTGTTGTGGCCTCTCCCATTGCGGAGCGCAGGCTCCGGACGCGCAGGCCCAGCGGCCATGGCTCACGGGCCCAGCCGCTCCTTGGCATGTGGGATCTTCCCGGACCGGGGCACGAACCCGTGTCCTCTGCCCCGGCAGGCGGACTCTCAACCACTGCGCCACCAGGGAAGCCCGTAACTTACATTTTTAGACAACGGAATTGCTTTAGATCAGACATTTAACAAAAAGAAGAGACATGTTTGATGACCAGTAGCACCTGTTACCTATGTGTTAATACCACATTAAAAGTTAAAACCTACCTCAATAAAACTAGACAACTGGCTACTTGGCTACAAGTCTCCCCAAAGCACCAGGTCCAGACTGTGTTTCAGGCTTATTCTCCTGAAAAGAAATGACGTTTATTTTCTCTATAAAAATCCCATTGTCACTCCTCCAGCTACTTCTGATTGGGTCTGTTACACCAAAATGGCAGACCAAGGGATTAAGATTTTAATCATACAAAAGACTCAGATCCAGGAATCAGGAATCAAATATTTCCAGTCCAGTGTCTATTCTCCAAATTGAGACAGGACTATGCCCTATTGTAGCAGGAAGTGGCCAGCACTGTTGCCCAGTTAGTTCCCTGAACTGGAACTGGGCAGGACTCTGGGGGGCTCCAGAGTACAAATCCTTTCTGTGTCCCCCGTTTCTTGTTTGTAGGATATAGGCTTCACTCAGCCTCCTTGACCTTCCTCCTTGACCTTCCCTGAGTTCCAAAGGGCAGATTCAAACAGTTGCTAATCAGGGAAGGGAGGGGATGCAAAAACAGGGGAGGAGCTGTCAACTAGTGGTACAGCCTTGGGGCAGGGTCCTGGTTCCACCTCAAGGAGTATGCATAACAATATCTTTGAGTTCTGCAGGAACTAAGGCCCCCACCCAGGTGAGGATGGTAACTTCAGGCTGAGTGCCAAGATTCCTGGAGCATTGTCCTGTTACGTCACTACCAATCGATCAGAAGAAAGTCACACACCCTGCAGCCCTCACCCCAAATTTTGCCTGCCTTTTCTGGGCCTGGTGATGACCATCCTGTTAGGCCTCCTGTTTGGCCCTTGTCTGTTTCAACTGCTTACAAGGTTCATCCCCCACAGGGTCCAACAGTTTCAACTAAACTGCTGTTACTACAAGGATGAATGCCAGTTTTGGGCACAGAATACCTCAATTTAGATCAGGTAGAGAGAGACTTCTACTCTACTAGGCAGGACTATGCCAACTCTCAGCAGGAAGTAGTTACAGAAGAAAGAGACCTCCACCCCAATTCCCAAGAATTATCTTGAGTATGAAGTCTCTCAGGGAGGAGTTGTTAGGGGAAACACTGAAACTGCCTGCCCTGGCCAGGCAGCATAGTAACCACTTGCATGAGTTATCTTAAACAGGAGGTCCTGGTAAGGAATGCAGAACTAACAAGATACTACCAACTGGAAGAATTCAGGAAAGGTCAAAAGGAGAGAGGAGACTTCAGTCTATATGTCCTGCCAACCTCTCAGAATCCTTCTCACTGGAATCCACCTTGGCTGAGCAATGCGTGTGCCACCAGGAAGGACCCCGAGGCAGAATGATTGGCCAGAGACAACCCAGAAATTTAACCCCATTCCCATAAAACACGAGACTGTGAGCCATGTGGTGGAGCAGTCCTCCTGGGTTCCTTTACCCTTCTGCTCTCCACCTGGGTGCCCCTTCCCAAAAAAGTAGCTTGCTTTGTCAGCAAAAAATAAAATAAAAATAAACTGAGCAGAGAGCTCAAGTAAAACACAGGGGCCAATGCAACTTCCAGGAAATCCTGCTGAGATCTCAGGAACAAAGACAATATATTAATTTTAGTTTGTACTGATTCACAGTGTGAGAATTAGCTCACTTACCTACAATTTCCATGTGTCGGTTAGGATTAGTGTCCATAGATAAGACTTGTTTTGACAACAACCAGCTAGGCAGGGTTTATAAGTGACTCAATCCAAATCTGAAATGACTAAAGCAGTTCATACCATTTTATTCACATTTAAACTCCACAGGAGCCAGAGATGAAGTGTCATCTTCTATTCCAAGAATGAAGTCTTCAGGTAAGGTCTCAGGTGCTATCTGAGCTAACTGGTCATCATAAGAACGAAGGGTCCATAATTTCTCTAATTCATACGTTTCTCTGGTTTCTGGAAGCATCAAATGAATCACCATGCTGCCTATCAAGGACAGATAAGACTTACAATGAAGAAGCAGTTCATTTGCTTTTACTCTTGTGATCTCACAAACCTCTGACAGTTAGAACAGTGGTTCTCAAAGTGTGAACCCCAGATTAGCATTACCTGAGAACTTGTTAGAAATGCAAATTGTGGACACCATCCAGCAAAAATACCACAGAAGTGACGCTGTGCTTTTCTCAGTGCATCATACAGGAGATTTATGATATCAATATGTAACATTACTCATGATGGGGTTTGCTTGGGAGACAGTCCTCCAAGGACTGTCTGCACAGCCTGTGAGCAAAACACTGACAGGCTTTTGTTCTGGACTATATTTTTAAGGATGTTGGCAAATATTCTCAGAACTGCTGTCTCCCTCTGGATCAAAGCCACAAGTATGCTTACAGCAGTGGTTTTCAATAAGGGACATTTTTGATTTTCACAGTTGGGGGGGTGGAGAAGAGAAGAACATCCTACAATGCACAGAATATTCCTCAGCACCTGAACTACCTGGCCAAAAATGTTAATAGTGGCAAGGCTGAGAAACCCTGACATATAGCCTTGGCCGAAAAAGTGTTTTCCACCAGAGCAAATGCAGGCCTGCTTCCTGCCCATTATAAAAGATGTAGATACCCTCATCTCAGGGCTCTTCTCTTAGAACTTCACAGGTGTCATCTGGTCCTGTGTTGCTCAGGGACCCTGGTGCAAAATGGTGCTTGATGCTGGCTACTACTGTTGCTGAGTAACAAACTGTGCTTCATCAAACCTTGACTAACTTGTTAGCTTACACGTAAGATAAAATCTCAGACCCTTCACAGTTCTTCAGTTACTGTTTTTCCCTTTGTATTAACTATCTTTTGGGGAAATACTTTGAAACTATGTATGTATTAATACCCAAATTTGTTAAATCTTTTCAAAATTCTAGTCCTCTGCTCCTGTCCTTCCCTGTGCCCAGAATGCCCTTCACCTTATCTGAGTTATTTAAGGCCGAGGTTATGTGTACCCCAAGGTGCCTTCCACCACCACTAGGGGATCTCTCCCATGTTATCCATCCTGTTCTCCATCAGCTTTCTGACCTGTATGGCAACTTACATACATACCATGTGACATGAGGATTTCACATGTGAATAAGACCAACTAAGTTATAAGAAAACCTATTTTAGACACACTTCAAAAATTGTATGCGGAGATAATAAGAACCTGCTGTATAAAAAAATAATATTCTCAAGTTAAAAAGAAAAATGTATGTGGAGAAACACAGATCTCAATCCTTTTACAACTGAAAACAGTTCAAGATTAGTGCAATATCAAATATTTATCTGTAGAATGTGCCAAAATAACTTACCAAAGTCCACACAGAGCCAGTCATCTGTGTCCTTCCCTTCGATCTTAACATGAGGCTCACTTTTACGTTTCAGGTATTTGTACTGAAAAAAACCAGATCACATATTAAAGGGGAAGAGGATAGGGGAAATCTCTGTTCTTATTGAGCGTCTGGGGGTATTTTTCTTGGTCTTAATTTGGCAACTAACTTATTCATTCCTCACAGCTACACCATGCCCCTTAATATAAACATACGGAAACTTTTTTCCCCCTTAAATCCTACCCACCTCCTATACCTGTCTCCTGAATCCTCCTGCCCAAACCCTTCTGACAGGGCCAACTCACTCATTTACCAAGGTGCCTCAGAGGCGGGCCTAAACTCTCTCAATATCCACTTCTCACATACATCATCCCTTCTGTCCATCCCAGCTTCCTTTCCCTCTCAGGGGAGACAGATGCTGCCTTCCTGTTTTAAGGCTAGTGTTCTCAGTTTTAATGATTCCATCTCATCTACTTTCATGACAATGTTAATGGGATTTTATCATCCCATAATCTCTTTTCCCAGCAGATTCCATGAATGGTCTAAAACAACAAATACACTAATGTTAGAAAAAAATACTATTACAAGACAAGGACATTATATAATGATAAAAGGGTCAACCAACCAAGATGACATAACAATTAGAAACATGCACCAAAAATCAGAGCTAACCCAGTAATATAGCAGACTCAATACCCCATTTGCATTAATGGATGGAGGATCAATAAGGAAATAGAGAACTTGAACAGCACTACAGACCAATTGAACCTAATGGACATTAACAGAACATTCTACCCAACAACAGCAGAATACACACTTTTCTCAAGTGCACGTGGAACATTCTCCAGGATAGATCATATGTTAGGCAACAAAACAAGTCTTAATAAATTCAAAGATTAAACTCATATAAAGTATTTCTGATCACAATGAAATGAACTAGAAATCAACAGAAGCAAAACTAGAAAATCCACAAATATGTGGAAATCAACTGTTTTATTACCTTAAACTGATCAAAGAAGAAATCACAAGGGAAATTAGAAAATATCTTGAGACAAATGAAGTTATAGAATGCAGTGAGAGCAGCAATAAGAAGGAAATTTATAGCTGTATGTGCTTACATGAAAAAAATAGTTCCCAAATCAACAACATGAATTTATATCTTAAAGAACTAGGAAATGCACCATCAAAAAATCGACAAATAATAAATGCTAGAGAGGGTGTGGAGAAAAGGGAACCCTCTTGCACTGTTGGTGGGAATGTAAATTGATACAACCACTATGGAGAACAGTATGGAGTTTCCTTAAAACACTAAAAATAGAATTACCATATGACCCAGCAATCCCACTCCTGGGCATATATCCAGAGAAAACCATAAGTGAAAAAGACAGATGCACCCCAATGTTCACTGCAGCACTATTTACAAAAGCCAAGACATGGAAGCAACTGAAATGTCCATAGTTGGAGGAGTGGATAAAGATGTGGTACATATATACAATGGAATATTACTCGGCCATAAAAAAGAATGAAATAATGCCATTTGCAGCAACATGGACCTAGAGATTATCATACTGAGTGAAGTAAATCAGACAGATATCATATGATATCACTTATATGTGGAATCTAAAAAAATGGTACAAATGACCTTATTTACAAAACAAATAGAGTCACAGATATAGAAAACAAACTTATGGTTATCTGGGGGGAGGGGGGATAAATTGGGAGATTGGGATAGACATATACTGTAGATACTATATGTAAAATATATAACTAATAAGAACCGACTGTAAGAACTAATAAGAGTATTGAGGGAACTCTACTCAATACTCTGTAATGACCTATAGGAGAAAAGAATCTAAAAAAGAGTGGATATACGTATAACTGATTCGCTTTGCTGTACAGCAGAAACTAACAACACTGTAACTCAACTATACTCCAATAAAAGTTAATTTAAATAAATAAATGCTGGAGAGGATGTGGAGAAAAGGGAACCCTCCTACAGTGTTGGTGGGAATGCAAATTGGTACAGCCACTATGGAGAACAGTATGGAGGTTCCTCAAAAGACTAAATATAGAACTACCATATGAGAGACTTCCCTGGCAGTCCAGTGGTTAACACTGCAGGGGTGTGGCTTCAATCCCTGGGTGGGGAACTAAGATCCTGCACACCATGCGGCATGGTCAAAAAACCTACCTTAAGAGATATAGATATATAAAGATATGGATAGATATATAGATATAGATGTATATAGAACTACCATATGATCCAGCAAGCCCACTCCTGGGCATATATCCAGAGAAAACCATAACTCAAAAAGACACATGCATCCCAATGTTCACTGCAGTGCTATTTACAATAGCCAAGACATGGAAGCAACCTAAATGTCCATTGACAGAGGAGCGGATAAAGAAGATGTGGTACCTATATACAATGGAATATTACTCAGCCATAAAAAAGAAAGAAAGAATGCCATTTGCAGGCACATGGATGGACCTAGAGATTATCATACTAAGTGAAGTCAGACAAAGACAAGTATCATGATATCGCTTATATGTGGAATCTAAAAAAAAATGGTACAAATGAACTTATTTACAAAGCAGAAATAGAGTCATAGATTTAGAAGACAAACTTATGGTTACTGGGGGGAAAAGCGGGGGGTGGGGTGGGCGGGGGTGGACAAATTGGGAGATTGGGATTGATACATACACACTACTATATATGAAATAGATAACTAATAAGGACCTACTGTATATAGCACAGGGAGCTCTACACAATACTCTGTAATGATCTATATGGGAAAGGAATCTAAAAAAGAGTGGATGTATGTATAACTGATTCACTTTGCTGTATACCTGAAACTAACACAACACTGTAAATCAACTATAGTCCAATAAATATTATAAAATAAAAAGAACTAGGAAATGAACAAATTAAACTTAAAGCTGGCAGAAGGAAGAAGTCAATGACCAAATTAAAACAAAATAGAAAAAATCAATGAAACCAAGATTTCATTTTTCAAAAAGATCAACAAAATTGATCAATAAACCCCCAGATAACTAAAATCAGAAATGAGTGAGGAGACATTAGAGACACAACAAACTGGAAAACCTAGAATAAATGGACAAATTCCTAGAAACACACAACCTATCAAGACTGCATCATGAAAAACAGAAAGTATGAATAGCCCTATTCAATAATAGCAACAGGATTGAGTCATTAATCAAAAACCTCCCAACACAATTGTATCTCAAACGAAAGGGTGGGGTATAGAGAAAAGAACACACAGAGAAGAAGGAAGGAAAAAAACCTCCCAACAAAGAAAAGCCCTGGACCACACAGCTTCTTCACTGGTGAATTCTACCAAATACTTAAACATAAGCTCACATCAAATTTTGCTAAAACTCTTCCAAAAAACTGAAGAGGCGGGAACACTTCCTAACTTATTCTATGGGAGTGGCATTAACCTGATACCAAGACCAGACAAAGACTCTATAAGAAAACACTACAGGCCAATATCCTTGATGAATACTGATGGAAAACTCCTGAATGAAATACTAGCAAACCTAATTCAATACTGCATTCAAAAAATTATATATCAACACCACATGGGATTTATTTCTGGAACGTAAGGATGATTCCATATGAAAAAACCAATGTAGTGACTTCCCTGGTGGCACAGTGGTTAGGAATCCACCTGCCAATGTAGGGGACATGGGTTCGAGCCCTTGTCTGGCAAGATCCCACATGCCATGGAGCAACTAAGCCCGTGCGCCACAACTACGAGAGCCTATGCTCTAGAGTCCATGAGCCACAACTACTGAGCCCACGTGCCACAACTACTGAAGCCCACGCGCCTAGAGCCTGTGTTCCGCAACGAGAAGCCACCGCAATGAGAAGCCTGCACACTGCAACAAAGAGTAGCCCCCACTTGCCACTACCAGAAACAGCCCACGCACAGCAATAAAGACCCAACACAGCCAAAAATAGATTGATTAATTTAAAAAATCAATGTAATAAACCACATTAACAAAATGAAAGACGAAAACCACAGGATCATTTCAAATTTATGCAGAAAAAGCATTTGACAAAGTTCAATACCCTTTCATGATAAAAACTCAACAGAGATAAGCAAAAAAACCCCAAACCTACCTTAAGGTAATAAAGGCCATACATGAAGAGCCCATGGAGATTAGCTATCATCATACTTGATGGCAAAAAACTGAAAGTTCTTCCTCTCAGATCAGGAATAACACAAGAATGCCCACTTTTGCCACCTTCTACTCAACACAGTACTGGAAGTTCTAGCCATGGCAATTAGAGCAAGGGAAAACAAAAGAAAAAAGTAACAAAATTGGATAGGAAGAAATAAAATTGTCTCAATTTGCAGATGACATGCTCTTTATACATAGAAAACCCTAGGGCTTCCCTGGTGGCGCAGTGGTTAAGAATCTGCCTGCCAACGCAAGGGACACGGGTTCGAGCCCTGGCCCAGGAAGATCCCACGTGCCACAGAGCAACTAAGCCCGTGCACCACAACTACTGCGCCTGCGCTCTAGAGCCTGTGAGCCACAACTACTGAGCCTGCATGCCACAGCTACTGAAGCCCGTGCGCCTAGAGCCTGTGCTCCACAATGAGAAGCCACTGCAATGAGAAGCCCACACACCACAACGAAGAGTAGCCCCCGCTCACTGCAACCAGAGGAAGGCTGTGTGCAGCAATGAAGACCCAACTCAGCCATCAATAAATAAATTAATTTTTTTAAAAAAGAAAATATTTCTATTTACAATAGAATCAAAAAGGATAAAATACTTAGAAATAAACATAACCATGGAAGCAAGACTCATACACTGAAATACAATAATCTGTATCCATGAATTGGAACACAATATCATTAATACTTTATCTACAGATTCAATACAATCAACCTCTATCAAAATCCCAGTGACTTTTTTTTGTAGAAATAGAAAAATCCATCCTAAAATTTATATGTAATCTAAAGAGACCCCAAATAGCCAAAAACAATCCTGAAAGGGAAGAGCACAGTTGAAGATCTCAAGTTTCCTGATTTAAAAACTTACTACAAAGCTACAGTAATCAAAACAGTGATTAAGATAAACTTATAGACCACTGGAACAAAACAAAGAGCCCATATGGTCAAATGATTTTTCAACAAGGGTGCCAAGTCCATTCAATAGGGAAAGGCAGTCCTTTCAACAAATGGTGCTGGGAAAACTAGATTATCTACATGCAAGAGAATGAAGCTGGAGTCTTTACCTGACACCATCTACAAAAACTAACTGAATACCAAAGACCCAAACATGAAACCTAAAACTATAAAACTCTTAGAAGAAAACACAGTGGATAAGATTGGTTCAAGATGGCAGAGAAGAAGGACGTGCGCTCACTCCCTCTTGCAAGAGCACCAGAATCACAACTAACTGCTGAACAATCATCAACAGGAAGACACTGGAACTCACCAAATAAGATACCCCACAACCAAAGACAAAGGAGAAGCCACAATGAGATGGTGGGAGGGGCACAATCACAATAAAATCAAATCCTGTAACTGCTGGATGGTGACTCACAAACTGGTGAACACTTATACCACAGAAGTACACCCACTGGAGTGAAGGTTCTGAGCCCCACGCCAGGCTTCCCAACCTGGGGGTCCGGCAACAAGAGGAGGAATTCCTAGAGAACCAGACTTTGAAGGCTAGTGGGATTTGATTGCAGGACTCCAACAAGACTGGGGGAAACAGAGTCCACTCTTGGAGGGCACACAGAAAGTAGTGTGTGCATCGGGACCCAGGGAAAGAAGCAGTGACCCCATAGGACACTGAATCAGACCTACCTGCTAGTGTTGGAGGGTCCCCTGCAGAGGCAGGGGGTGGCTGTGGCTCACCGTGAGGACAAGGACACTGGCAGCAGAAGTTCTGGGAAGTATTCCTTGGTGTGAGCCCTCCCAGAGTCTGCTATTAGCCCCACCAAAGAGCCGGGTGGGCTCCATTGTTGGGTCACCTCAGGCCAAACAGCCAACAGGGAGGGAAATCAGCCCCACCCATCAGTAGACAAGCGGATTAAAGTTTTACTGAGCTCTGCCCACCAGAGCAACACCCAGCTCTACCCACCACCAGTCCCTCCCATCAGGAAACTTGCACAAGCCTCTTAAATAGCCTCTTCCACCAGAGGGCAGACAGCAGAAGCAAGAAGAACCACAATCCTGCAGCCTGTGGAACAAAAACCACATCCACAGAGAGACAAGATGAAAAGGCAGAGGGCTATGTACCAGATGAAGGAACAAGATAAACCCCCAGAAAAACAACTAAATGAAGTGGAGATAGGCAACCTTCCAGAAAAAGAATTCAGAATAATGACAGTGAAGATGATCCAGGACCTCGGAAAAAGAATGGAGGCAAAGATCGAGAAGGTGCAAGAAATGTTTAACAAAGACCTAGAAGAATTAAAAAACAAACAAACAGAGATAAAAAATACAATAACTGAAATGAAAAATACACTAGAAGGAACCAATAGCAGAATAACTGAGGCAGAAGACAGATAAGTGACCTGGAAGACAGAATGGTGAAATTCACTGCCATGGAACAGAATAAAGAAAAAAGAATGAAAAGAAATGAAGACAGCCTAAGAGACCTCTGGGACAACATTAAATGCAACAACATTCGCATCATTGGGGTCCCAGAAGGAGGAGACAGAAAGGACCCGAGAAAATATTTGAAGAGATTATAGTCGAAAACTTTCCTAACGTGGGAAAGGAAATAGCCACCCAAGTCCAGGAAGCACAGAGAGTCCCAGGAAGCAGAAACACACCAAGACACATAGTAATCAAACTGACAAAAATTAAAGACAAAGAAAAATTATTGTAAGCAACAAGGGAAAAATGACAAATAACATACAAGGGAACTCCCATAAGGTTAACAGCTGATTTCTCAGCAGAAACTCTACAAGCCAGAAGGGAGTGCCATGATATATTTCAAGTGATGAAAGGGAAGAACCTACAGCCAAGATTACTCTACCCAGCAAGGATCTCTTTCAGATTTGATGGAGAAATCAAAAGCTTTACAGAGAAGCAAAAGAGAATTCGGCACCACCAAACCAACTCTACAACAAATGCTAAAGGAACTTCTCTAAGTGGGAAACACAAGAGAAGAAAAGGACCTACAAAAACAAACCCATAACAATTAAGAAAATGGTCATAGGAGCATACATATCGATAATTACCTTAAACATGAAGGGATTAAATGCTCCAACCAAAAGACACAGGCTTGCTGAATGGATACAAAAACAAGACCCATATATATGCTGTCTACAAGAGACCCACTTCAGACCTAGGGACACATACAGAGTGAAAAGTGAGGGGATGGTAAAAGATATCCCATGCAAATGGGAATCAAAAGAAACCTGGAATAGCAATATTCATATCAGATAAAATAAACTTTAAAATAAAGAATATTGGGGAGGGGGAAGGGTAAGCTGTGACAAAGAGAGGCATGGACATATAAACACTACCAAACGTAAGGTAGATAGCTAGTGGGAAGCAGCCGCATAGCTCAGGGAGATCAGCTTGGTGCTTTGTGATCGCCTGGAGGGGTGGGATAGGGAGGGTGGGAGGGAGGGAGACGCAAGAGGGATGAGATATGGGAACATATGTATATATATAACTGATTCATTTTGTTGTAAAGCAGAAAATAACACACCATTGTAAAGCAATTATACTCCAATAAAGATGTTAAAAAAAAAATTTCAACCATATGCTGCCTACAAAAGATTCACTTCAGCTTTACAGACACACATAGACTGAAAGTGAAGTGATGGAAAAATACATTCCATGTAAATAAAAATAGAAAGAGAGGAGGGGTAGCTACACTTACATCTGACAAAATAGACTTTAAGCTAAAACTAACAAGAGGCAAATAAGATCACTATACAGTTATAAAGGGGTAAAAAATAAAATAAAATAAAATAAAATAAAATAATGTTATAAGAGACAAGGAAGGACACTACATAATGATCAAGGGATCAATCCAAGAAGAAGATATAACAATTATAAATATATATGCACCCAACATAGGAGCACCTCAATACATAAAGCAACTGCTAACAGCTATAAAAGAAGAAATCGACAGTAACACAAAAATAGTGCAGGACTTTAACACCTCACTTAAACCAGTGGACACATCATCCAAACAGAAAATTAATAAGGAAACACAAGCTTTAAATGACACAATAGACCAGACAGATTTAACTGATATTTTTGGACATTCTATCCGAAAACAGCAGATTACACTTCCTTCTCAAGTGCACACAGACAATTCTCCAGGATAGATCGCATCTTGGGTCACAATTCAAGCCCCAGTAAATTTAAGAAAATTGAAATCATATCAAGCATCTTTTCTGACCACAACGCTATGAGATTAGAAATCAATTACTGGGAAAAAAAACGTAAAAAACAAACACATGGAGGCTAAACAATACGTTACTAAGAGATCACTGAAGAAATCAAAGAGGAAATGAAAAAATACCTAGAGACAAATTACAATGAAAACATGAAGATCCAAAGACTATGGGATGCAGCAAAAGCAGTTCTAAGAGGGAAGTTTATAGCAATACAAGCCTACCTCAAGAAACAAGAAAAATCTCAAACTAACCTTACACCTAAAGGAACTAGAGAAAGAAGAACAAACAAAACCCAAAGTTAGCAGAAGGAAAGAAATCGTAAAGTTCAGAGCAGAAATAAATGAAACAGAAACAAAGAAAACAATAGCAAAGATCAATAAAACTAAAAGCTGGTTCTTTGAGAAGGTAAACAAAATTGATAAACCACTAGCCAAAAAAAGGGAGAAAAAGAGGGAGAGGACTCATATCAATAAAAAATGAAAAAGAAGTTGCAACAGACACCACAGACATACAAACCATCCTGAGAAACTACTACAAGCAACTCTATGCCAATAAATTGGACAACCTGGAAGAAATTGACAAATTCTTAGAAAGGTATAACCTTCCAAGAGTGAACTAGGAAGAAATAGAAAGTACGAACAAACCAATCACAAGTAATGAAATTGAAACTGTGATTAAAAATCTTCCAACAAACAAAAGTCCAGGGCCACATGGCTTCACAGGTGAATTCTATCAAACATTTAGAGAAGACCTAACACCCATCCTTCTCAAACTCTTCCAAAAAATTGCAGAGGAAGGAACACTCCCAAACTCATTCTATGAGGCCACCATCACCCTGATACCAAAACCAGACAAAGATACTACAAAAAAGGAAAATTATAGACCAATATCACTGATGAATATAGACGCAAAAATCCTCAACAAAATACTAGCAAACAGAATCCAACAACACATTAAAAGGACCATACACCATGATCAAGTGGGATTTATCCCAGGGATGCAAGGATTCTTCAATATACACAAATCAATGTGATATACCATATTAACAAATTGAAGAATAAAAACCATATGATCATCACAATAGATGCAGAAAAAGCTTTTGACAAAACTGAACATCCATTTATGATAAAAACTCTCCAGAAAGTGGGCATAGAGGGAACCTACCTCAACATAATAAAGGCCATATATGACAAACCCACAGCAAACATCATTCTCAATGGTGAAAAACTGAAAGCATTTCCTCTAAGATCAGGAACAAGACAAGGATGTCCACTCTCACCACTATTATTCAACATAGTTTTGGAAGTCCTAGCCATGGCAATCAGAGAAGAAAAAGACATAAAAGGAATACAACTTGGAAAAGAAGAAGTAAAACTGTCACTGTTTGCAGAAGACATGATACTATACATAAAGAATCCTAAAGATGCCACCAGAAAACTACTAGAGCTAATCAATGAATCTGGTAAAGTTGCAGGATACAAAATTAATGCACAGAAATCTCTTGCATTCCTACACACTAATGATGAAAAACCTGAAAGAGAAATTAAGGAAACACTCCCATTTACCACTGCAACAAAAAGAATAAAATACCTCGGAATAAACCTAACTAGGGAGACAAAACACCTGTATGCAGAAAACTATAAGACACTGATGAAAGAAATTAAGATGATACAAACAGATGGAGAGATATACCATGTTCTTGGATTGGAAGAATCAATATTGTGAAAATCACTATACTACCCAAAGCAATCTACAGATTCAATGCAATCCCTATCAAATTACCAATGGCATTTTTTACAGAACTAGAACAAGAAATCTTAAAATCTGTATGGCGACACAAAAGACTCCGAATAGCCAAAGCAATCAGTCTTGAGGGAAAAAAATGGAGCTGAAGGAATCAGACTCCCTTCAGACTATACTACAAAGCTACAGTAATCAAGACCATACGGTACTGGCACAAAAACAAAAATATAGATCAATGGAACAGGATAGAAAGCCCAGAGATAAACCCATGCACCTATGGTCAACTAATCTATGACAAAGGAGGCAAGGATATACAATGGAGAAAAGGCAGTCTCTTCAATAAGTGGTGCTGGGAAGACTGGACAGCTACATGTAAAAGAATGAAAGTAGAACACTCCCTAACACCATACACAAAAATAAACTCAAAATGGATTAGAGACCTAAATGTAAGAGTGGACACTATAAAACTCTTAGAGGAAAACATAGGAAGAACGCTCTCTGACATAAATCACAGCAAGATCTCTTTTGATCCACCTCCTAAAGTAATGGAAATAAAAACAAAAATAAACAAATAGGACTTAATGAAACTTAAAAGCTTTTGCAAAGCAAAGGAAACTACAAACAAGACGAAAAGACAACCCTCAGAATGGGAAAAAATATTTGCAAACGAATCAACGGAGAAAGGATTAATCTCCAAAATATATAAACAACTCATGCAGCTCAATATTAAAAATACAAACAACCCAATCCAAAAATGGGCAGAAGACCTAAATAGACATTTCTCCAAAGAAGACATACAGATGGCCAAGAAGCACATGAAAAGATGTTAAACATCACTAATTTTTAGAGAAATGCAAATCAAAACTACAATGAGGTATCACCTCACTTTGGTTATAATGGGCATCATCAGAAAATCTACAAACAATAAATGCTGGAGAGGGTGTGGAGAAAAGGGAACCCACTTGCAGTGTTAGTGGGAATGTAAATTGATACAGCCATTATGGAGAACAGTATGGAGGTTCCTTAAAAACTAAAAATAGGATTACCATATGACCCAGCAATCCCACTACCGGGCATATTCCCAGAGAAAACCGTAATTCAAAAAGACACATACACCCCAATGTTCATTACAGCACTACTGACAATAGCCAGGACATGGAAGCAATCTAATTGCTCATCGACAGACGAATGCATAAAGAAGATGTGGTACATATATACAATGGAATATTACTCAGCCATACAGAGGAACAAAATTGGGTCATTTGTAGAGACATGGATGGATCTAGAGACTGTCATACAGAGTGAAGTAAGTCAGAAAGAGAAAAACAAATATTGCATATTAACACATATATGTGGAATCTAGAAAAATGGTACAGATGAACTGGTTTGCAGGGCAGAAATAGAGACACAGATGTGGAGAACAAACGTATGGACACCAAGGGGGGAATGTGGAGGCGGCAGGTGGTGGTGTGATAAATTGGGAGATTGGGTTTTACATATATACACTAATATGTATAAAATGGATAACTAATAAGAACCTGCTGTATAAAAAAATAAAATTCTAAAATTCAAAAAAATAAAAACATAAAGTAATCCAAAAAAAAGAAAAACAAAACACAGTAGAAAAGCTTCATGACATTGGATTTCACAATGATTTCTTGGATATGAGACCAAAGGCAGCAGGAGAAAAATTTAAAACTTTGGTGCATTAAAGGACACAATGAACAGAGTAAGAAGGCAACCTACAGAATGGGAGAAAATATTTGCAAATCACATAGATGATACGGGATTTATATCCAGAATATACAGAGAACTCCTACAACTTCACAATAAAAAAAAAAAACTCGATTAAAACATGGGCAAAGGACCTGAATAGGCATTTCTCCAAATATACACAAATGGCTAATAACCATGAGAAAAGATGCTCAACATCACTAATTTAGGGAAATGCAAATCAAAAGCACAACAAGGTACCACTTCACTCTCATTAGGATTACTATCAATATTATCAACAAACCAGAAAATAACAACTGGTGAGGACGTAGAAAAATTGGAACCCTTGTGCACTGCTGGTGGGAATGTAAAGTGGTGCAACTACTGTGTAAAAGTGTGATGGTTCCTCAAAAAATTAAACACAGAATTACCATGATCTGGCAATTCCACTTATGAAATTAAAAGCAGGGATCTGAACAGGTATTTCTACACTCGTGTTTATAGCAGCATTATTCACAATAGCCAAAAGGTGGAAGCAACCCAAATGCCCACCAATGGGTGAATAAGATAAAATGTGGTATATACATACACTGAAATAATCAGTCTTAAAAGAAGGAAATTCTGACACATGCTACAACACAGATGAACCTTGAAAAATATTATGCTAAGTGAAATAAGCCAGTCACAAAAGGAAAATTAGAGTATGATTCCACTCAAGGAGGTACTTATTAGTGTAGTCAAATTCACAGAGACAGAAAGCAGTATGGGGGACGCCAGAGGCTGGGGGAAGGAAGAATGGGAAGTTATTGTTTAATGTGTACAGTTTTTTGCAAGATGAAAAAAGAAAAACGTTCTGGAGATGGATAGTGGTAATGGTTGCACAACAATGTGAATGTAATTAACATCACTTAACTGTACACCTAAAAATGGCTAAAATGTTCAGTTTTGTAACGTATATTTTACCATAAACAAGAACTAAACTTTCTTGACCTTGCATTTTTCTCCCTCATCTAAAATTTTTGCAAAAGGAATTTCTATTCCCCTCCCTTGCTCTTCCACAGAAACTTTTTCTGAAAAATCTCTCATTCTTTTTATATCTCCAAGTCCAATGGTCACTTCTAAGTCATACTTACTCTGTCTTACTATTACATCTGACAGAGACCCTAGGATCCTGCCTTTTAACTTCTCCATGCCCCCCTAGTTCTCTTACTCTCCAACTACCCCCTCTTTGTTTGTTCTGCCTTTGTTCTGCCATGTTGGGTGCAACATGGGTTGGGTGCAACAGGGTTTTGTTCTCAGTCCCCTTATTTTACTACCCTTCTCTAGGCAATCCCAGCTATTCTTTTGGTCTTAACTGTTCCCTCTCTGACCAATTTTCAACAGGGTGAAAGAAGTATGTTCCCCTCTAGAGTGGTATCAGAATCAGCTTCCAAGTACGCTTTCTTCCTCATTCTGATTCCTATTCAGTCTAGGTGGAAAATGAACTTCCTTCTCTTTCCTCAACTAGACCTGTGAATTTGGAGGGTAAGAACTAAATCTTTTCATTTTTGTCTTCCCAATACCCAGCACCGTGCCTGGGAACACTGGACATGCTCAAACATTTGAATTAAACTCTAGGCCAGCACTATCCAATAGAAGTTTCTGCAACTATGGAAATGTTTTATATTTGTGTCCAGTATGGTAGCCATTAGCCACATGTGGCCACCAAGCACCTGAAATGTGGCTAGTACAACTGAAGAACTGAATTTTTAGTTTTATTTTATAATTACATAGCCACATGGAGCTAGTGGGTGTCACACTGGACAGTTTTGCTCTAGAAATCCCTCTGGGTTATACTGTCTTCTAGCCTGCCTCAGGTAATTTTTTTTTTTTGTATTATTTTTCTTGTCACAAGAGACAAGAATGTAAAATATCTTGATCCACTAAGGCTAGATATTGGTCCCCATAACGTTCACTATCAAAGAACATAAAACACTCATGCAAATTCTAAAAATCTGGGCTTCTTATATAATCTTAGGGTTTAGTTTTTAAATGTTGCTCTTCCGCCTGATGCATTGACACTATTCCATTAAGTTAAAGGTTCCAAAGAAAAAGAAAGCATCCTACCATTTTCACAATGTAGTAGGCCATGGCATGTAAGTGTCGAGTAGAAGTTCCACTACCAATTACAAAGTAATCTGTATATTTCATTTCTGGAGGAACCTTGATGACACAAATGTCTCTGGCATTTTCTTGCCTCAGAAGTGAAACCAGCATATCGATGTCAAACTTGGGACCAGTATGATCTGAAATGCACAAAGATCTGCTTTTGTCAGGTGGCCAAGTAAAGACAGACACGATATGCACCCAGAGATGCGGGCAGCTGACAGCGAAACCATTCCTCCATGAAGGTGTTTAGGCCTCCTGGAAGTTGAAGCTGGGCACTGTTTTCATACAGCACTGCTCAACTTATGGGAAGGGTGCGCAGGTCACAGACAGCCACCACACACATCCTTTCCTATCAGCACATGCAAGTAGAACCAGACATCAGCAACGACGGCTTTCTGTTCTAGTACCTGAGGAAATGAGTAACACAGCTCAAGCAGAGAACTGCTATTCAAAGAGAGCAGGGCTTCCCTGGTGGCATAGTGGTTGAGAGTCCGCCTGCCGATGCAGGGGACACGGGTTCGTGCCCCGGTCTGGGAAGATCCCACATGCCGTGGAGAGGCTGGGCCCGTGAGCCATGGCCGCTGAGCCTGCGCGTCCGGAGCCTGTGCTCCGCAACGGGAGAGACCACAACAGTGAGAGGGCCGCGTACCGCAAAAAAAAAAAAAAAAAATCAAAGAGAGGAAAACGGGAATTCCCTGGTGGCTCCGTGGTTAAGAATCCACCTGCCGATGCAGGGGACACGGGTTCGATCCCTGGTCCGGGAAGATCCCACATGCTGCGGAGCAACTAAGCCTGTGCACCACAACTGCTGAGCCTGCACGCCACGGCTGCTGGGCCTGCGTGGCACAGCTACTGAGGGCCGCGTGCCTAGAGCCCGTGCTCTGCAACAGGGGAGGCCACCGCAGTGAGAATGCCGCGAACCACAGCGAAGAGCAGCCCCCGCTCGCTGCAACTAGAGAAAGCCCATGCGGAGCAACAAAGACCCAACACAGCCAAAAAACATAAAATAAAATAATAATAATGGTTAATATAATAATTTTAAAAAGGGGAGGAAAACTGGAGCACAAAGTGGGGAGGTGGTAATATTTTGGGGCACATTAAATTGAATGCCAGCCACAAAGGGTCACAGAACTAGAACTGTGAACTGGAAGGGCTCTTGGGTAGTATCTGTCCACAACCTTCATTTGAGAGAGAAACTGACAACTAGCTAAGTGTGTGGCCCCAAATCTACCAATCGGAGGGTTAAAATTTTAACAGCAATTCTCATTTTGAACTGTCGAGGTTTTCTTACAATGCCAGTTGGGTTATGTAACAACCGTTATCTGTGAAAACCGTTTTTTGTTTTTCCTCTAGAGATTTAGATATTCAGCTCTTCACCGTGGTGTGTAAGAGCCTGTGGACTTAACAGCTCTCTTCAGTTCTAAAGCTGACTCCCAGGGCCCTAGTGGCTAACCTCTCCCTCCCATACTGCATCCTTTCACAGGTGTGATCTGTTTACCACCTCTCAAGTTTCTAAAAGCTTACAATACTTAGAGGCTCTTAACTTGGCCCCATCTCCTATTAGCGCTTCTTACGCACCCCTGAGCCCCCAGACCCTGGCTCTTCCTCAGAATCCTCAAGCCCCAACATTCTCGACAAGTCCATTTCTCGGAACCCTAGACAAAGTGTGAAGGGGGATGAGGACGGTGAGGTGGTGATGCCAGGGGTCCGACGTGGCCGTTCGGACAGACGCCTGGGGTTTGGGAGACTTCAGTCCGTCTCTTGATCTCACTGTGAAATGCAAAGTTGGTGCCGACAACCTTTGCAGTCCCTTCCAGTTCTGCTCTGTAGGAGTTTTGTGACCCCATGAGAAATGCAAAAAGAGAGGAACTCAGCCTCTTTAGCTGGGACCCGGCTCCCTCCTCCTCGCCCGTACCTCCGGTGCCTGACTCCGGGCGCCCCTCGCCGGCTGTTCCCTCCGCCCGCTCCTCCAGGCCCGGCCCGCCGTGCAGGCCGCGCGCTCGGTCGGGGGCCGGGCAGACCTTGCCGAGCGTCGGTCCCACCGGAAGCCGCCCCACGGACAGCAGCCGAAGCCTGAGCCCCGCGGTCGCCGCGGGCCACGCTCCCGGGGAGAAGGCCCGGCGCCACAGCAGCACCCCGAGCCGCAGCGCCACGCAGCCCCGCGACCCCATCGCCGTCGCCACGCGTCGACTCACGAGGCGGGGCTTAATGGGGCTCGAGCGGGCCTGCGGCTTACCATAGGCCAGGTCAACGCGGCAGGGCTTGGAAAATTGACGTCAGGAGCGTGGGCGTGACCAGGGCCAGAAGGTGGGGCCGTGGGCGGAATGGAAGGAGGAGGGTAACCCGACAGTGACCCGGAAGAATTTAGGGATTCGGGATTAGGTTTTGTAGGCGTCAAAGGACTAGGATTTCACTACACACCTTGCGTTCCCCTGCACCATACTGACGCGTTGTGTCTTCCTTGAATTGTTCTTATTTTTCCTTGATGTCTCCGTTCACTGGAATGTAAACAGCATGAAGGCAGAAATTTTTGTTTTTATCTGTTCTCTCCACAGCACCTAAAGCTGAAAGTACGGAAGTTGCTTCTGTTGATTAGACTGGAATTAGGAATTAGCCCATTACCAAAGAAGTTGTCAAGATTCCCTTGCAAATTTGAAATCCCATGAGGAACAACTGTTATCCTGGGCGGGGGGTGGGTGGGAGGCAGAGATTAAGGACCATTTGGAAAACGTTCTTAGTAGGTCAGCCCTTCAGGGACGCTCCCCGAATGGAGTTATTTTATGCTAATGGACTGCGCTGTGGCGCTCACCTCGGTGAGAATAAGGAATGCTGAGTTGCAGTTACAGTATTGAATCCTAGCATGTGAGAGCTGAAAGAGACCCAGGGAGGAAAAATGACTTGCCTGTGGCCAAGCTGGAACCAGCAGCTGTTTCTGTACTCCAGCCTGGTAACGTCTGAAAGGAAGAGACTAGTAGAAGGGGGCAAATATCTCGGATGCCTGGAACAGTGCCAAGCACATAGTAGGTACTCCAAATGCTTGACACATTACTTAATTTCTTTTAAGGAAATAACTCCAAGCATTAATTTTTAAAATTAAAAACTACAGAAACTAATATGAGCACCTGTGTGTACCACCCAGAATATACACAATTGCTTCAAGTTATTTTTGAAAATAAGAATAAAGTGGTACAGATAAAGTTAAGTCTCATCCTCTTCACTTCCATTTCCCCATAGGCATGGATTTGGTGCTTCTTCCAGCATTTGCCAACAGTTCTGCATTTCCACTATTTTTTCTGAACACCCCAAACCTGCTTTACCACCTGTATTTGCCATCTCATTTAATGGGTCATCATCCCCCCCCCAAATCTTCTAAATTCTGGACTGCATTCACTGCAGGATCTTCCTGCAACAACTATTCCATTCTCAAATCCTGCTTATGCTACACCTCCAAAATACTTTTTGAATCCAACTTCTCACTTCGTTAGTCTGAGCCCTCAACAGCTTTTGGCGAATTACTGGGACAGCCTCCTACCTGGCTCTCCTGTCTCCAATCTGTCTCTACTCTTTCCATCCTCCATGCTGCCCGCTAAAATTATTTTAGCCTCATCTGCTTTTTGCTGTTTTCCAAACACAAACCTTTCCATGCTGAACTTTGCACATACTATTCCATTCCATTTTTTTAGAGTGCCCTTCTTCCACCTTTGCACATGACAAACTCAGAAACCCCTTCAGAAGCCCTTCATCCCTTTGTTCATAAATGTCTTTAACATTTACCATGTTCGACTGGATGATAACCCGTTGGAAAAGACTTAGATTTATTTCCAGCTCTTCTGTTCACTCGCAGTGTAAGACTGAAGTGACTCAACCTCCCTGAGCCTTTTATTTATCGCCTCCTCTCAGCTCCTTCTCTAGCTCCTACAGAACTGCTGATGTGACCCCACAATATTTTGGACTTTCAAATATAAATATATGATACTGCTGACATTTACTCTAATCATCATCTCTCCTGTCTGGAAGCTCCCAGTGGGCAGGGACTATTCACCTTTCCCCTCCCTGCCTTAGCCCAGCACCTGGCCCTGGAATGTTTCTTGGCCTTGGTGAGGGTCCTTGGGGAGGTCGTGAATCACAAGCCTACTCAGAATGACCCATTGTATGCAAACTGCACATCAATGTGAGAAGAAAGTACACCCTTCATTGTGAAGATGAGTACAAGTAGGGCTGGTAGCTTTCAGGTCCCTACCAATTCCTGTAGGCTGTGGGAGAAATGATAGCCTGGGTGCCCAGAGGCCCAGCTCCGGATTGAGCAATGGTTCTGAGATCTGAGGAAACAATGCTGCAAGAGGTGGGAATGTGAGCCTGCACTTTGGTCCAACAAACAGGCTCATTGCAGAAATGGTGGAGGAGGTTCTTCCCACATAGGAGCCTCCCACTTGAGAGGCCCCTGGTGGGGCTCTGGAATGCCCTCAAACCACAGGCTCCATGCTTCCTGGGACACCAAGAATTCATCGCATTGTAGACCTCAATGCCCACTCCAGGTTGGACTCCCTGTCCTTACAGCACAGAGGGCATGACTGCCAAGCCAACAGAAAATACATGAGCAGGCAGGCAATGCAGACTCCATGCTCCACTGGGAGCTTGGGGTGAAGAGAGACAGACAGTGCCTACCCCTAGAGTTATAAAACAATGAGTCCCTGTTGCTGAACTTCTACTTAAAAGGATTTTCCCTCTTCCAATTAGGAGATCTACAAAGAGGAGGACAAAATAATTTTTAAATAGAAATACACAAACTTAGCATATCTAGAATTAATTAGATGTATATAAGAGGTAATTTTAATCCTAGCCCTTCCCTCTGCAAGGTCTCCTGAGGGCAAAAACAGTACAAAGAGAATGGCAATCCGAGAAAAAGGATGAAACTTAAACGAGGCAGGGATATTCACCAACGGCTGCAACTGCCCAGCTGTGGAAGGAGCTGCCCTGTGAGGTTGGGAAGGGTAGCTGAGCTGGAGAGAAGTGGTCCCCACCTATTTAACGATAATGAATAACTAAAAACTGTGGCTCTTTGAATATTAGTCATTGAACACACGCATGACAAAAAGGTGTTGTGAATGAAACAAGCTTTTTAAATAAAATTATATTGAATTGCAGTACATTCTTTGCAACCAAAAGGTCCAGAGACTAGGAAACACAGATACATAGTAAACCCACGCATGGGGTAAGCAAAGGTTGGACTTGATAAACTTCCTAGTCCCCAAACTACATGAATTCAATCATTCACTAAACAATGATGTGCCAGTTGCAGTGTTACGAGCCCCAGAGTCAAGTGTGGGTACACCAGGAAAGCTTGCTCAGCCTTTCTCTAGTTTAGCCTGCTCTGTTCTTCCTCTCTGTTCTCTTTGAAGCACATCCCTGAGGTACCTCTGCTGTCATCTCCCAAACCAGCACCCCTGCCCTCTCCGCAGTTCCTGGGTCTAGCTGAAGAGGACACTTCTCTGATTGCAACTTCCCACCTTCCTACCTTCCCATGAAGCTCCAGGAAACAAGTTCAGGAACCTCTTGGCTTTGCTGCTAACAGGACAAACAGGAGGCTCCTCAATTAACACACCAAGGATGGTATTAAGATCCACTAACTTAAAAGTCCTTGTGTGGACTTCCCTGGTGGCGCAGTGGTTAAGAATCCACCTGCCAATGCAGGGGACACGGGTTCGAGCCCTGGTCCAGGAAGATCCCACGTGCTGCAGAGCAACTAAGCCCATGCACCACAACTACTGAGCCCGCACATCTAGAGCCCGTGCTCCGCAACAAGAGAAGCCACCGCAATGAGAAGCCCACGTACCGCGACTAGAGAAAAGCCCGGGTGTGGCAACAAAGGCCCAATGCAGCCATAAATAAATAAATAAATAAATTTTAAAAAACCAAGGACTGAAAACAAAGTCCACGCTCAACAGCAGATGGTTCTGTTTTCAAGCGGGGGTATTTTGCATTTCTGAGAACCTCTCTAATGGGTAACAGCCTTTTCCGCAGAGTCTTCTTTTTTTTTAACATTTATTTATTTGGCTGCGCAGGGTCTTAACTGCGGCCTGCAGGATCTTTAGTTGCGGCATGCGAACTCTTAGTTGTGGCCTACAGAATCTAGTTCCCTGACCAGGGATCTACTGGGAACTCGGAGCCTTAACCACTAGGCCCCCAGGGAAGTTCCTCCCCTGAGTCCTTACCAGGTTGGAAGAAAGACCTGTAAAAACTGCTTTTGTTAATTAACTTTAAGGACTTGGTGCTGACAAGCCTGGTCTCCAGAATCAGAGATTATGAGAAACTGCTGTTTTGGAATCATTTCAGTGAGAAAGGAACATCCCACTCATGCCTGAAGAACGGGAGGCACGTGGGTCATTCCACACTGAGAGCGGGTTTTGGTATCTCACCTTCTCTAGGAGCAGCACTTCAGATAAAGGGCTTTCAGAGACAATGTTCCGCATTTATCTCAGCTTTGCATGTCTACTGAGCAAGGCCATGTGTCTGCTTCTCAGCCCTGCTGGTAATCAGACGGTGAAGTTCCTAAAGGAACCTGAAGCAGTATTAACACCCAGACTACACAACCCTCTTGAATGAGTGACCAGTGACATCCCCAGCCCCCTGAACCTCCTCCGTGGTATTAAATAATGACTCAGAGGCTCTGTGGCCCTCCTGACCCCCAAAACCAAATCAGAGCCCTGCCACTCCATCCGGCAGACAAGTCCTTGAGTTGTTTTCCTTCAGCCCAAACCTCCTTTTGGATGAGCCTCTGATTTTTTCTGATCAGGTGTGTTGACGGCCCAGTAAAGAATCGGCTCAGCTTTTCCTTTTTTTGATCCCAGTCTTATGAGTTTCCTCCCTTTTGTTTATCGCAAGACTTGAGCAGATAAGTGTAACCCCTGACGGCTAACCTCCCAAGGGGTGGTTCAGAGCAAACAAGCTCTGCCTCCTCTGGTTGGATCCCCAACGTGGGTTGCTTTCAGTCTGGCTCCAAGTCACCACAGCAGAAGGGTGCCTGGAGGAGCTGAGGGGACACCTCACAGAGTGGTCAGGTGTGAGCCTGAGACCTCACCTTTACAATAGCGCACCTTTGAGCCACACCTGAGGACAGCAAGTGACAATACACATTCATTCCCACTGTTGCAGCAGATCAATCCTCCTATCTCCTTGGTGGCTTCACAAATTCATGCCACAGAAGATTCTGAGAAGTGTAACCTTGAGTTTAGGAGCACTCCAGGCTGATCCATTCAGGCGTCTTAAAAGGCAGAGGGGCTTTCTCAGCTCCCTGGGAGTCCAGACATTGTGTGAGTGGTTTCTGGGGATCCTGCATTTCCTTCTGGCTATCTTGGTCGTTATTTGCTACTGATGCAGCTGCTGCTGTCAGGATCAAGGAGACAACATCAAATGCATAGTCTTTTAGGGACCAATAACATTTCTAGCATTTGCAAGGCTTTACTATATTCATTTATTTATCCTAAACATACTTTTCAGCTACTATATTCCAGGCACTGTTCTAGGTGCTGCAGACAGGATCCTTGGCCTCACGGGGTTTTCTTTCTGGTTGGGGAGACAAATAAACAACAACAATAACAACAAAAGCCAGGCAGTTACCATCTGGTGGGATAAGTGCTATGATGGGCATAAATACAGGCTGCCACGGGAGCATTTAGTAGAACGACCTAACCCAGACTGGGTGGGTGAGGTCAGGGAAAGCTTCCTGTCTTGAAAGCAAACAAACAAACAAAAACCTAAGATTGAAAATCGTTGAAGCTAGATTAAGTCTTTATAGTGGTTTCTCTCTCCTTTTGTATGCACTTGAAACTTGCTACTTAAAAAAGTAAAAAAAACACAACAGTAACAAACTCTGCTCACTGTTTCTGACTATAAGTATTATGATTCTCATTTCTAGAAGCTTTTGGGAAGAAGTCCTTTAGCCAATGTTGATGGTTTCTTATTCCCTTAACACACTTTCAATTTCCTCTTCTATAGCATTAAGTGTATGACACATAATAAATTTATGTTTTGTATCTGATCATTCCACTATCTTCAGTGGTTGCCAGCCCCACTCTTTTATCGTTTTTGCTGACTCATTCATGAAGGATTGTTTGCACATGTGTTTAGCAAGTTACTGTTTTGTTTTGCTTTGGTTTTTAAAATTTTATTTATTTATTTTTGGCTGCGTTGGGTCTTCGCTGCTGTGCGCGGGCTTTCTCTAGTTGCGGCGAGAGAGGGCTGCTCTTCTTTGCAGTGCGCAAGCTTCTCATGGCGGTGGCTTCTCTAGTTGCGGAGCACCGGCTCTAGGCGCGCGGGCTTCAGTAGTTGTGGCACACGGGCTCAGTAGTTGCGGTTCACGGGCTCTAGAGCGCAGGCTCAGTAGTTGTGGCGCACGGGCTTAGTTGCTCCGCAGCATGTGGGATCTTCCCAGACCAGGGCTCAAACCCGTGTCCCCTGCCTTGGCAGGAGGATTCTTAACCACTGCACCACGAGGGAAGTCCCTGCTCTTTCGTTTTTTAATTATGATCCCATGTTTCTTGAGGTTTTATCTGTGGAAATTCTCTAAAGCTTAGAGTTCCTAAAGAGAAAGTTTGTATTGCTTCTGCCAGGTATATGGAGCCATTCCTCACTCACCCAGGGCCACTTTAAATGAAATGTTTAACTATGAGTTGTTTTCAGTGTGAATACCAATTCTAAAACCACATGAGTACAGGCTTGTGGTTAGGAACTCTCAGGGGGGAATTGTTCATTTCATTCCTCACCTCCGCACCCACCATCAGAGTTGCCAGCCAGCTCAACCAAACATCCTCACTCTCTACCTCAATGGGGTAGATTTTCTCTATTTCACCCATCAAGGATATCTTTCCAGAATTCTGGTTTTATGCAAGAATGTGGGGGAGGAGAGTGTCCTCCCATCCTGCCCCTTCTTCATTTGTTTATCTTTAACCCAAAGAGCAAGTGTTTAAACCCAAGCTCTAGCTCCCTAGGGGTGTGGGCATACGCCCGGAAAGAACTCTGACTTCACTGCTTGATTTCTACTGTTCTCTCTAGATCTGCGTCTTTTGAGATAGGTTCTGGTCATGAAAGCATCTCCTTAGTTTCCGGCCAGCTCGATCATACATTAAAAACATGTTTTTATATCTTATTCAATATTTTCAGTTGAGTTGTAGTGGGAGGAATTTCTTTGAGCATCTGGTCCATCTTATTGCTGGGAAGAGAATCGACAATTGAGATTTTATCTTTTTTAGTCCCCCGAAGAGTCACTTTCGGCAGACACTAAAGATTCCCCATCACATGGGAAATAGCAGGTAACCCCTCTCGATTTGGCCTATCTCGATTTCAGCCGCGCTGTGCTGAGGAAAGTCCTTCTGAAGAAGGAACCTGGGCCCTGCACCCTCAGACAGTCCCGACTCCTGTAAAAGTCCCCTTGTTGTAGGACCAGTCAAAGGTCTTGGAATCACTTGAAGAGCCATCGTGCACTGAGTTGTTGTTATTGTTCTAACTCTATAAATTGTGATTTTTTTCCAAAAAGAAAAACTTTCAAATTGCCAAATGTAAATCCCCATTTCCAAGGATAAAGTTGCCCTGATTGCTTGCGAAAAGCAAGAACTTAAGGAGTACAGATGTTTTCATGGCTCTAGGTTAATTCATTATTCTTCTTCCCAATACTTTACCAACGCTTAGAAAAAAACCTTTTTCTTTTGGAAAATCAAGTGTATATGGTGTCTGAAGGTTAAAAAAATATATATCAAGTTTACATGCATAGTAAAACAGGAATGCAGTGGATGAACTTGACATTGAGGAAATTAGACCATTTTCTGCACTTAGAGAATCATCCAAAGTCCAGAACCAAAACCCAATGTCTCATAGTCAGGGTATACTTTTTATCTTTTTCTTTACACTTAAGGAGGTACCAGGCAAACAGGATGATTCTTAAATAATCAAGAAGAATCTTACACCCTGAGAAAACCATAATTCAAAAAGATACATGCACCACAATGTTCATCTCAGCACTATTTACAATAGCCAGGACATGGAAGCAACCTAAGTGTCCATCAACAGATGAATGGATAAAGAAGATGTGGCACATATATACAATGGAATATTACTCAGCCATAAAAAGAAATGAAATTGAGTTATTTGCAGTGAGGTGGATGGACCTAGAGACTGTCATACAGAGTGAAGTAAGTCAGAAAGAGAAAAACAAATACCGTATGCTAACACATATATATGGAATCTAAAAAAACGGTACTGATGAACCTAGTGGTAGGGCAGGAATAAAGATGCAGACATTGAGAACAGACTTGAGGACACGGGGAGGGGGAAGGGTAAGCTGGGACGTAGTGAGAGAGTAGCACTGACCTACATACACTACCAAATGTAAAATAGATAGCTAGTGGGAAGCTGCTACATACCACAGGGAGATCAGCTGGGTGCTTTGTGACCACCTAGAGGGGTGGGTTAGGGAAGGAGGGGATACGGGGATATATGTATGCATATATCTGATTCACTTTGTTGTACAACAGAAACTAACACAGCATTGTGAAGCAATTATACTCCAATAAAGATGTATAAAAAATTAAAAAATAAAATGTTGAAAATATAAAATTAAAAAAAAAAGAATCTTAATCTACCTCATGTCAGGATGTAGGAGTTTTAAAAAAAAAATCGGAGAGTTTACTTTGCCCTTCGTTTTCTACAAAATATGATTCCTAAGAAGACGGCTTCCCCTGTGGGGGGCTTCCTGACTTAAGCCACAGTGGGGATCTTTGCTTCCTTCTTTTTGCTCCCATTTGCTCTCTTTAGGGCTCTGAAATAACATAGTTATGATCAAATTAAGACCCAAACACTTCTCTCGGGGATACATTGCAAAAATGTTAGAGTAGCTACAGCTGGGACAAGACGTCCTCATGTTGGGCAAATCAGAGTAGCCTGGATTGACCGTAAGACAGTAAATTTAAGGCAACAATCCTAAACTGAAAGGATCCCAGTTGAGAAGCATTCTAAGCCTGTGTTCTCTTTCACAGAGCACTCCCTGCCTCCACTTTTCTTTCTCCCTGAAATGTCCAGGCTCTAGGCTGCACAGGCAATGACCATGGGAAAAACACTCAACAACACGGTGCTTTCAGCTGCCTGAAACACCCACGCTTTTCACGCTGAAAAACCACACAAAGACTCTTCCCTTGATCAAGACAAAATGACTTGAACTCTGCTTTGCTTTTGTTTTCACACTGGGTCTGCTCTCCTCTGCCAGATGACCACATCAAAAGTGGTTCCTCTGGGGAAAGCATAGGCAGAACACTCTTTGACAAAAATTGAAGCTCTTTTTCGATCCACCTCTTAGAGTAATGAAAATAAAAACAAAAAAAACCAAATTAGACTTAATAAAAGCTTCTGCAAAGCAAAGGAAACCATAAACAAAACGAAAAGACAACCTACAGAATGTGAGAAAATACTTGCAAACAATGTGACTAGCAAGGATTAATCTCCAAAATACACAAACAGCTCATACAGCTCAATATCAAAAAAACAAACAACCCAATCAAAAAATGGGAATAAGATCTAAACAGACATTTCTCCAAAGAAAACATACAGATGGCCAAAAAGCACATGAAAAGATGCTCAACATCCCTAATTATTAGAGAAATGCAAATCAAAACTACAATGAGATATCACCTTACACCAGTCACAATGGCCAACATCAAAAAGTCTACAAACAATAAATGCTGGAGAGCGTGTGGAGAAAAGGGAACCCTCATGCACTGTTGGTAGGAATGTAAATTAGTACAATCACTATGGAGAACAGTATGGAGGTTCCTCATACAACTAAAAATGGGACTACTATATGATTCAGCAATCCCACTCCTGGGCATATATCCAGAGAAAACCATGATTCGAAAGGATACATGCACCCCAATGTTCATTGCAGTGCTATTTACAATAGCCAGAATATGGAAGCAACCTAGCTGAATTTAACTGAATCACTTTGCTGTACACCTGAAACTAACACAACATTGTAAACCAACTATAGTCCAATATAAAATAAAACTTAAAAAAAAAAAGAAAAAGAGGGAATTCCCTGGCGGTCCAGTGGTTAGGACTCCACACTTCCACTGCAGGAGGCACAGGTTTGATCCCTGTTTGGGGAACTAATATCCTGAATGTCGCCTGGCAAAGCCAAAAAAAAAATGAAAAAAAGAAAAAGACACATGCATCCCAGGGTTCATAGCAGCACAATTTACAATAGCCAAGACATGGAAGCAACATAAGTGTTCATTGACGAGAAATGGATAAAGAAGATGTGGTACATATATACAATGGAATATTATTCAGCCATTAAAAAGAATGAAATAATACCATTTGCAGCAACATGGATGGACCTAGAAATTATCATACTAAGTGAAGTAAGCCAGAGAAAGACAAATATCATATGATATCACTTATATGTGGAATCTAAAAAAATGATACAAATGAACTTATTTATAAAACAGAAACAGACTCACAGACTTAGGAAATGAACTTATGGTTACCAAAGGGGAAGAGGGGGAGAGGGATAAATTAGGAGTTTGGGATTAACATATACACACTACTATATATAAAATAGATGATCAACAAGGACCTACTGTATAGCACAGGGTACTCTACTCAATATTCTGTAATAACCTATATTAGAAAAGAATTTGAAAAAGAATAGATACATGTAGATGTATAACTGAATCACTTTGCTGTACACCTGAAACTAACACAACATTGTAAATCAACTATACTTCAATATAAAATAAAAATTAAATTAAAAAACACAGAAACCTAAACCAAACCAAACCAAGAGTGGTTCTTCTGGGAGTGACAGAGTTGAAATGTGGGGTTCTATTTTTTTTTTATAAATTTATTTATTTTTATTTATTTTATTTTTGGCTGCATTGGGTCTTTATTGCTGCGTGCAGGTTTTCTCTAGCTGTGGCAAGCGGGGCTACTCTTCATTGTGGTGTGCGGGCTTCTCATTGCAATGGCTTCTCTTGTTGCAGAGCACGGGCTCTAGGCACAGGGGCTTCAGTAGTTGCAGCATGCGGGCTCAGTAGTGGCTTTCAGGCCCAGTAGTTGTGGCGCACAGGCTTAGTTGCTCTGTGGCATGTGGGATCTTCCCGGACCAGGGCTCAAACCCATGTCCCCTGCACTGGCAGGTGGATTCTTAACTACTGCACCACCAGGGAAGCCCAAAATGTGGGGTTCTTGAGCCATGTTTCTCTGAGGTCTCCTACCTACATGATGACAGGATGGCTCATGGTGAAGCTTCCATGGGTGTGGGTGGTAGGAGTTTTAACTAGGATAATTAGTCTATGTGTGGCCATAAGTCTCCAGCCATGCCATTGACACAGTGGCTGACCTTCTGCCTCTCATTCTGTGCTAAAACAAATAAAATCTTAGCTAAAGACCTGGAGTTTGTGGGATTTAAATAGTAGGCAACCAGCAAGTTGCATCAGAGCAGCCACCTAATGATTATTGATTTCCGTTAAATTGTTTCGAAGGGCTTTCTGTGTCAGGAAGGGATTGATGAAGCACTCCAGGAACGGTTCAGAGTCTAAGACCCAGTTTTGGGGACTTACCATGTAGTGGAAGAAAAAGATACAAATGTGTGAGATAGGCAAATAACAAGAAAGGATTTAACTAATAGTATATATACAACAATAGTATATACTACAACAGCATGATGCCTTGTAGCTGTTTTAAGATATGACTCCAAACTCTTTGAAACTTTTCCCATTGAGAGGTTGGGTTTATGTCCCCTCCTCTTAAGTCTGGATGGGCTTGTGAGTGTTCCAACCAATAAAACACGGCTGAAGCGACACTACGTGACACATGAAGCTAGGTTAGAAAAGGCTATGCCGCTTCTGCCTGGCTCTCTTGAATGAACCCTCTTGGGACATTCCCTCACAGAATGCAAATGCCACATCATGAGAAGTCCAGGATACATGGAGAGGCCACATGTATGTGTTCCTGTCCATAGCTCCAGCTGAACTCAGCCTTCCAGTCATCCCAGTTGGGGTCCCAGACCTGTGAGTGGGGAAGCCTCCGGATGACCCCAGCCCCTGGGTGGAGTCTTCCCACCAAGCCTCCAGACATCATGGAGGAGAAAAAGGCCAACCTTGTAGTGCTCTGTCCAAATCCCTACGCTACAGGATCTATCAACACAATAAAGCAGTTATTTGACACCACTAAGATGGGGCTGTTTGTTATTCAGCCACAGTAACTGGCCCCCCCGGCCTCAACTCCAAACAAACCATTCCAATTGTGTTAAAGAAGTTCAGCAGAGAGCCCAGCATAAACAGTGTACTCAAGGGACATTTTGTTGAGAACATGTTGAAAACAGAGGAGAAAGCGCTTTATGCTGGGTGGGAGAGGAGAAGGGTGGAGAGGACAGCGGGAGCCCAGGGCTGGCTGGTTTGATTCTAGGTGGAGTGAATAAACCAAATGGCCAGCAGGGAGGATTCTGGCAGGAAGTAATAGAACGTCAGGGTGGAAAGGAAGGTTGGGGCCAGACTGCAGCATACCTGTACCCCTTTTTCAATCTGGACAAACACAGTGAGGGACCATCATATGGGGGTCACCATCCCAAACACAGGCCCCAAGCATGAGTTGTAACACCACCTACCACTCTGCTCTGTGCATATCTCAGTGCAAGTCAGTGATTTTAGGGTTAAACTTGAATCCTCACCTGAACAAAGGCACTTTATTATCTACAGATGACAGGTCTCCCAACTTGCCACCACAGACGATCTTGGAAGCCACATCAGAGTTTGGTTTTCCCTGTAGGTGATGGGGTGGTCACTGAAGACTCCTCAATACCAGCTTGAGAATTCCAAGCTTATCTTTTAAAAGATGGCTTTGGAAGCAAAGAGCAGTACAAATATGGAGAGAGAGAGAGAGAGTTGGGAAAAGTTGGAGGCCATTAATAGTAATCCAGGTCTGAAGTGACAATAGCCTGATGGAAGTATGATGGAGAGGAAAAGAGAGAGATTTTGTTTTTAAAAAACTCTCAAAAGTGCTTTTTTTTTTTTTTTTTGCGGTACGCGGGCCTCTCACTGCTGTGGCCTCTCCCGTTGCGGAGCACAGGCTCTGGATGCGCAGGCTCAGCGGCCATGGCTCACAGGCCCAGCCGCTCTGTGGCATGTGGGATCTTCCCGGACCGGGGCACGAACCCTTGCCCGCTGCATTGGCAGGCGGACCCCCAACCACTGCGCCACCAGGGAAGCCCAAAAGTGCTTATTTTTTAAAGGGCCTCATAAGAGGGTTCATCATTTAAGGACATTTTTAAGGGCATCCTCAGGGGATAAATTGTTTGGCCGAGCCCGTTTCCATTGCTCTCTTCCATAACCTCATGGGGTTGCTTAGGAGAGAGTCAGGCTAGGACTGGAATCAAAACATCACTGGCTGTAGGCCAGCCAGTGGTATTCCTGGGGCTCAGGCCCAATTGGTGAGTAGCTAAAATAGCGGTAGAGTATAAAATGCGGGAAGGCAGCAGCGGGAAGCTTGGAAACCCACCTCCTGTACTGAAGCAGCCTTCTGTTCTCCAAGCAAAGCTTCCTGCCATGGCCTTGTGAGGAGTCAGTGTCTGTGGAGCTTCTATGGCCACCTCTTGTCAGGGGCTTCTGGGGTGACAGAGGTCAAGTCCCCTCATTTTATAGGTGAGTAGAAGTAAATTTGGGGGGGGGCGGTTAGCTGCCAACAGTCACTGTGAATCTAATCAGAAACAACATCTTTAAACTGGAAGGTGCTCCAAAATATACAAACAGCTCGTACAGCTCAATATCAAAAAAACAAACAACCCAATCAAAAAATGGGTGGAAGATCTAGACATTTCTCCAAAGAAGACATACAGATGGCCAAAAGCACATGAAAAGATGCTCAACATCACTAATTATTAGAGGAATGAAAAAAGTACAGCGAGGTATCACTTCACACTTGTCAGAATGGTCAACATCAAAAACTCTACAAACAGGGCTTCCCTGCTGGCACAGTGGTTAAGAATCCGCCTGCCAATGCAGGGGACATGGGTTCAATCCCTGGTCTGGGAAGATCCTACATGCCTCGGAGCAACTAAGCCCGTGCGCCACAACTACTGAGCCTGCACTCTAGAGCCGGCAAGCCACAACTACTGAAACCCGCGTGCCTAGAGCCCGTGCTCCGCAACATGAGACGCCACCGCAATGAGAAACCCACGCACCTCAATGAAGAGTAGCCCCCGCTCACTGCAACTAGAGAAAGCCCGCATGCAGCAATGAAGACCCAATACAGCCAAAAATAAATAAATAAATTTATTAAAAAAAACTCTACAAACAATAAATGCTGAAGAGGGTGTGAAGAGAAGGGAACCCTCCTACACGGTTGGTGGGAATGTAAACTGGTACAGCCACTGTGGAGAACAGTATGGAGTTTCCTTAAAAAACTAAGTATAGAACTACCATGTGATCCAGCAATCCCATTCCTAAGCATATATCTGGAGAAAACCATAATTTGAAAAAATACATGCACCCCAATGTTCATTGCAGCCCTATTTACAATAGCCAAGACATGAAGCAACCTAAATGTTCATTGACAGAGGAGTGGATAAAGAAGATGTGGTACAGGAGTTCCTGGTGGTTCAGTGGTTAGGGCTCGGCACTTTCACTGCCATGGCCCAGGTTCGATCCCTGGTTGGGGAACTCTCACAGTCCAAGCCACATGGGCAAAAACCCCCAAAACCCAAAAAAACAATGATTTGGGAATTCCCTGGTGGTCCAGTGGTTAAGACTCTGTGTTCTCACTGCAGAGGGCCCAGGTTCAATCCCTGGTTGGGGAACTAAGATCCTACCAGCTGCAAGGTGCAAATAAATTAAAGAAAGAAAGAAAATGTGGTACATATATACAATGGAATATTACTCAACCATAAAAAAGAACGGAATAATGTCATTTGCAGCAACATGGATGGACCTAGAGATTATCATACTAAGTGAAGTAAGTCAGACAGAGAAAGACAAATATTATATGATATCACTTATATGTGGAATCTAAAAAAATGATACAAATGAACTTATCTGCAAAACAGAAAGAGTCACAAACATAGAAAACAAACTTATGGTTACTGGGGGGAAGGGGAGGGAGGGATAAACTGGGAGATGGGGATTAACATATACACACTACTATACATAAAATAGATAAAAACAAGGGCCTACTGTATAGCACAGGGAACTCTATTCAATATTCTCTAATGGCCTATATGGGAAAAGAATCTAAAAAACAATGGACTTATGTATAACTGATTCACTTTGCTGTATACCTGAAACTAACACAACATTGTAAATCAAATATATCCAATAAAAATTTTTTTAAAAAATTTGGAGGGTGGGCTTTGCAGGAAAAGGCAAAGAGGTCAGGGCTTTGGGTTTCAAAGCTCTAGACAGTTTTGAATGAAAGAGCTTAGGGCATCCCTGGTGGCACAGTGGTTGAGAGTCCGCCTGCCGATGCAGGGGACGTGGGTTTGTGCCCCGGTCCGGGAAGATCCCACATGCTGCGGAGAGGCTGGGCCCGTGAGCCATGGCCACTGAGCAACAGTGAGAGGCCCGCGTACTGCAAAAAAAAAAAAGAAAGAGCTTACATTTCATTTCTATTGTTGTTCAGACCACACACGAGGAATGAAAAGATTATTAAGAACTCGTTCTTTTATTTTTGGCCGTGCTGTGCAGCTTGTAGAATCTTAGTTTCCCGCCAGGGATTGAACCGGAGCCCTTGGAAGTGAAGGTTCAGAGTCTTAACCACTGGACCGCCAGGGAATTCCCAAGAACTTGTTCTTTTGAAAAGTTATAAAATTTTTCAAACACATAGTATAGTGGAGAGAAAAACAAATGAACTACCAGATCGAGCAAATCTTCATTTTGCTCTATTTATTTCAGCTTTTTTTTCCCTTTAGAAATAAAATGTTACAGATTCAGCTAAAGCCCCTTCACAATTCTCACTAATCCCATGCTTTTCCATCCATCGTTAGAGATAAATCACTACCCTGAATTTGATGTGTAGTATTCCCATGCATGTTTCTATAAGTTCATATGTAAGCGTAAACAATTTACAGTATTGTTTTAAATGTTTTACAATTTTACCTAAATATTATCATACTGTACCAATGGCTTATGTTTCACATAGCTTTGTTCTCTTCTTTTGCACTTCCCCAGTCACTAGTGTGGTTGAACATCTTTTCATCTGTGTATTGGCATTTGGATTTCCGGTAGATTGTCCGTTCACAAGCCTTTGTCAATTTTTTCTACTGAGTTGTCTTTATTTTAGTATATGTGCTGCCAAAGCGAGCACTGTCTTTATTTTAAAATTCTTTTTAGAAGTTATTTTTCTCCACTTAAAAAATAAGTAATATTTCATAGAAAAGAATGAAATAATGCCATTTGTGCCAACATGGATGGACCTAGGGATTATCACACTAAGTAAGTCAGACAGAGAAAGACATATCACGTGATATCATTTATATGTGGAACCAAAAAAATGATACAAATGAACTTATTTACAAAACAGAAACACACTCACAGACCTAGAAAGCAAACTTATGGTTGCCAAAGGGTAAAGCTGGGGGGAGAGATAAATTAGGAATTTGGGATTAAATTATACACACTACTATATATAAAATAGATAATCAACAAGGACCTACTGTATAGCACAGGGTACTCTACTCAATATTCTCTAAGAACTTATACGGGAAAATAATCTGAAAAAGAATAGATACATGTATGTGTATAACTGAGTCACTTTGCTGTACGCCTGAAACTAACAGAACATTGTAAATCGACTATACTCCAATATAAAATTAAAAAAATTTAAAGTAATATTTGAAAACTCCTAAAGAATACATTAGCGGACGGAGACACAAGAGGGAAGAGATATGGGAACGTATGTATATGTATAACTGATTCACTTTGTTATAAAGCAGAAACTAACACACCATTGTAAAGCAATTATACCCCAATAAAGATGTTAAAAAAAGAAGAATACATTAGCATGTAGATAGAACATAAAGAATAATAATAAAACAAACCTATCAGTCAATTTAAGCAATAAAACATGGCTGGGACTATGGAAGCCGCCTGACTGCTGCTCCCCCCCGACCCGTGTTCTTCCTCCCCAGAGGCAGCTGCTGTGCTGAGCTTCACATAACAATTCTTTTGCCTTCTTTTCCATAGGCTTATTACATTTTTTTATACATTCCCATATTGTTTAGTTTTCCATGCTTTTGAAAACTTTACGTAAATGGTATCATATTGCATGTATTCTTTTGCAATTTTCTTTTTTTCTGTCAATATTACTTTGGCAAGTCTTTCCTCTGGGTGTTTATAGCTGTAGGTTCATTCATTGTCACTGATAATTAGTATTCCATTGTACGTTACAACTGATTTAGCCATTCTACCATGGAGGGACGTTCACATTGCTCTGAATATTCTTGTCCGTGTCGCCTGAACACATGTGCAAGGGTTTCTCTGGGGCATTCTACACCAAGGAGTGAGACTGCTGGATCATAGGTGTGTGCATCTTCAACTTCACCAGATAATGCCAGATTGTCCCCCAAAAGAACTGTTCCAGTTTAGACTCCCAACAGCAAAGTATAATTGTTCCGGTGTTCTTACTTCCACCAACACTTGATTTTGTCAGATTTTTTTCACTGACAATCTGGTAGGTATAAAACAATGTCTAGTTGTGTGATGATTTGCATTTCCCTCACAATTCTTTACATAACCTAATCTTTTATCAGTTACATGTATTGCAAACATCTTCTTCCAGTCTGTACCTTTCCATTTTCAATCAACTTTATTGAGGTATATTTCTACAAAATAAACCTAACCATTTTAAGCCTACAATTTGATATCTGACAAATGGATACAGTTCTCTAACCACTACAGTCATGCCATAAAATGTTTCCCTTGCCCCCCAAATTCCCTTGTGCCCCCAGTCCCTCTCCTCTCCCTACCTCTAGTGTCAGGCAAGCACAGATCTGCTCTCAGTCACCAGTTTTGCTTTTTTTCAGAATATCATATAAACATACTCATTCAGTCTATCTGGCTTATTTCATTCAGCAAAATGCTTTCGAAATTCATCCATGTTCTTCCATCTATCGGCAGTTTATTCCTTTTTATTGTCAAGTAGTATTTCATTTCATGAACACACCACATTTATTTATCCATTCACCAGTTGATGGAAATTAAGGCTGTTTCTAGTTTGTGGCTCTTACGAATAACATTATCGTGAACATTTACATAGAAGTCATTGTGTGAACATGTCTTAATTTCTCTTGGGTAAATACCTAAGAGTAGAAGGGCCATGTGATATATGTATATTTGTTTTTATGAGAAACTGCCAGATTGTTTCCCAAACTGCTGCATTGTTTCCCATCTTGCACTTTCACTAGCAGAGTATGAGAATTCTGTGGGTCATTAGACAAGAAGTCTGTGGCATCTTTTCCATACAGAACTTTAAAATTGTGACGTAATTTGATATATCAATCATTTTCTTTATGGTTGGTGCTTTTGGGGATTTATGAAATCTTTCATCACTTGGTTCTTCATGTTGTGATTCTATTTGTAATTTCTCCTGTGAGGATTATTAGATTTTTTTTTTCTTCAAAAAGGTCTTTTCTGACATTTCCCCATAGCAGTTTGTAGGCAATGTACACTTAACTCACTATGTCCGATAATACAGCATTTGTTTTCATTACAGAATAATGTGACATGAGATTGCGGGTAAGAGCTCAATGTGCTCAGTTAAGAAAACTGCATTTCATGGAACTGAAATTCTCTGAAGAATTCTTGTTTTCTCCATTCAGTTCGGAATGGAGTTCAACAAAGTGTCAAAACACAGATTAGCAAACTTTTTCAATGAAGGACTAAACAGTACATATTTTAGGCTGTGTAGACCGTACTGTCCCTGTCCTGACGACTCATCGCTGTTGTTGGAGTGCAAAAGCATTGCCGACAATACATAAACGGATGAGCGTGGCTATGCTCCAATAAAACTTCATTTACAGAGGTCGAACTTCGAACTTCATAGAACTTTTATGTGGCACAAAATCATATTCTTTTTCCCCCAAAACATTAAAAGATATAAAAACCAAATTTAGCTTGCGAGCCATGGAAAAACGGGCAGAGAGGCAGATCTGGCCCATGAACAGTAGTGTGCCAGCTCCTACTGCTTTAGAACACATCCTCCCGACATCACTGTAAGGCAACTGGCTAATATCCCTCTCCCACTTTGCGCAGTGGAGCACGAGAACCCAAGGAGACGTCAGCATTCATCCAGGTTAGTTTCCCTTTCCTCCTCCTTCCCTCGTTTTACAGAGGAGGAGGTTTTGGTGCAGGGAGAGAAAATGCCCAACTTCAGGCTGCGTGGCTCATGAGTGACAGTGCCAGGCTGGAGTTTGGGGGTCTTGATTTAAGGCCTACCTCCCTCCCTCCACTCAATTCCAAAAAGCAAAATTTAAAATTCCACCCATAGCCGCAAAATCCGCCTGCCACTTCTCATAAGTAATTCATCTTTTTTTTTCACCCTAAAGGAATTTATTCTAACAAACACCTTAAAACTAAGGATTCAGTAAGCTCAAATCTTGATATTTAATTTGTACTATTAAAACCTGTGCAACGCAATTAACAGTGACAACTGCATTGTAAATTTGAGAGAAATTTTCACTGGGGAGGTGACACAATGATATGTGTGGGAAAATTACACAGAGAATTAAAATTGGTTAAATAAGGCACCTAAATTCCAAAAAGCCCATGAAGATCCCCAAAGCGAATTTTATTCCAGAATTTCGATGGCACAAAGAACGACAATTCTATGGTAAGTAGCAGAGAAATCACCTCTGCAGATTAGACTGAGGCCAATGGGGTGGCCAGGATGGGGGACTCCAGGCCGGAGGTTAGGACTCTCACTGCAGTAAACCTCTGGAACCCAAACTCCAAGAAAGCAGAGTCTTTGTCTCTTGTTCATGGCTGTGTCGCCTCCAGACCAGAGCCTGGGACATACTGGTGCTCAGTAAATGATGGTCGAAGGATCAAAATCAGCCTGTAAGAGGCGATTCCTGGGAACTGGCGTCTGAATTTTTAGAGCACCTATTCCAGCAGCTTTGGGGCCACTCTGAAAAAACCTTAAAGGATTTCCCACCCGCCAGGGGCCCCATCAAAAGGTGGTCACCTTCACCCCCTGGATAACTATCTTCTCATCTGCCCTTGACCTGTCTCTTAGGCTTGGAGTTATTACACATTCCGGATATAATGAATACGTACAAAGTATTGCCTCTGAACTGTTAAACAACTGAATATTCATCGAAGGCAACCAATGTTTATAAATGAGTCAGAAGTGTTTAAAATGTAGACATTTATAAAGGGTCCGAGGAATAAGAAATTCCCAGAATAATTTACTACCTGCACATTTCAATTTTGCTTGGAAGTTCTAATTCTCAGCAAACATTAATCAAGTCATCCCACTATCTTTTAGGTTACTTTCCCCATTTTACAGATAGCAATTCAGCAGAAGTTAAATGACTTGTTGCCAAGGTCACAAGGAGAATATAAATCTAAATGATTCATGATTTCAGCCCTCTCTCCTGCCATTTGTTAGATTGAAACCGAGGGAGGTTTCAGGAGGATTTCAACTCACTTCCCTGGTGACTGACTGTATATTTGCTGCTCTCTGCTACCCCCTGTTGATATGAGAAGGCAAGAGTAGATCTCGAGACCAGTATTTCTCAGAGTTAGGTCTGGGAGCAGCCGTATCAACATCACATGGGAACTGGTGAGACACAGAAATTATGGGGCCTCAACCCATAATTTTGGGGGGGTTGGGCTCAGAAGCCTGTGATTAACAAACCTACAAAAGATTCTGCTGCAACTTGATATTACTTTTCTGCTTTTGGTATGAATGTCCTGGCCTCCTAATCATCATAAAAATGGCAAGCCCCTTCACACTGCTTCTCACATGTAGTATATATACCATTATGCCCTACTCAAAGTGCTTTCACATCCATTCACTCTTTCAGAGGGGCTTGCAGTAGCCCTATGAAATAAGTTAGGGAGGGACTGCAAATCCATTTTACAGATGAGGAGACTTGAGGCTCAAGAAAGTTCAAATAACTTGCCCAGGGTTACTCAGCTTTAAGTGGCAGGGCTGGATTCAAATCTAAGTCTTCTCTCTCTACAACCATGTCCAGAGATTCTTCAGTTACTCCACAATAGGGCTGCTGACATTTGGGGTCAGGTAAGATGGGGTGCTTTGCTGTGGGGGCCATCCTGGGTATTGTAGGATGTTTAGCAGCATTCCTGGCCTCTACTCACTAGATGCCAGCAGCACCCCATCCTAGTTGTGACAATCAAAAATGTCTCCTAGGGGCTTCCCTGGTGGCGCAGTGGTTGAGAGTCCGCCTGCCGATGCAGGAGACACGGGTTCGTGCCCCGGTCCGGGAAGATCCCACATGCCGCGGAGCGGCTGGGCCCCGTGAGCCATGGCCGCTGAGCCTGCGCGTCCGGAGCCTGTGCTCCGCAGCGGGAGAGGCCACAACAGTGAGAGAGGCCCACGTACCGCATTAAAAAAAAAAAAAAAAAAAGTCTCCTAATATTGCCAGGGCCCCCCGAGGAGCAAAGTAACCTGTGGTTGAGAACCACTGACCTTCAGCCAACTCATAAATGCAGATAAATTCCACATTTCTTGTTCTGCAAATTTTGTACTCTTTGGGATGATTCCAGAATAAAGAGCTTATTTTGGGCCTCAGCCATCTATGAAGTGAATGAACTAGACTAACTCCTTAAGAAAATTAACACTAATTCTGTTATATCATTTGGTATCCAATGTGTATTCAGATTTCCCTCAGGTGTCTCAAGAATATCTTTTATAGCTGTTCTTTAACAATAGGATGCAACCTAGATTCCTCAGTGGCTCTTGGTTGCTGTGTCTCTCTAGTCTCTTTTGGTCTAGAATATGGGTCCACAAACTATGGCCTGTGGGCCAGATCTGGCCCATCACCTGCTTTTGTCAATATGCTTGTGCTGGAACACAGCCATGTGCTTTCATTTATGTATATAATGGCTTTTGTGCTACAATATTGGAGTTGAGTAGTTGCAACAGACACCGTATGGCCCATGGAGCCTAAAATACTAACTACCTGATGCTTTACAGAAAAAGATTGCCAATCTGTGACCTAGAACCATCCTCTAACCTTTATTTTTAATATAATCCTGACTGTTCAAAGAGTCCAGAACCGCCTGTAGAAAATCTCTTCTTTTAGACTGGCCTGATTATATACATACATATATATACATATACGTATGTATGTGTGTGTGTGTGTGTATATATATATATATATATATAATTTACTGCAATTTCACATACTGTATACATATACTTAAAAATACAAAATACTTATGAAACGATCAGTGCTCCATGGTGCAGAGTTAAACAAATTTTTATGTGTTAAAACTCTAAATGAAATTGAATGGCAAACAACAAATTAGAAAAATAATTCCAAGAGCTTTATTTTATTTTTTTTATTTTCATATTTTATTTTCCAGGAAGGGGAAGAAAAATGTCATGACTGACATAGAGTAGCTTCAGTTACAAATGAAAGTAACACCTTTGGTGATTAAGTTTCTGTATCATTTGAATAGAGAAACCAGTAGGAAAATCAGGGGCATCCTTTTTTGGAAAATCATAATATATAATTTCAACTATAATTTTCAACTGTGGCACCAGAGTGCACAGAAATTCAGATATATCCACAAGAATGTCAACACTCTGAGTACAGGGCCATGTACTTAGCAACATGCATGGTATACAGAAAGTGCTACATAAATGTCCATGGGAAGAATGAATGAATGAGTACCGTTCCTTTACACATTTGGGCTCGGCAGGTGGTCACAAACATATTCACAAGCATTTATTAGATTAGTATTTTTTTTTAGTATAACAAGCATGCAGAGCCTACTGAAGGCTTACCTGTTAGTGTTCTGTTGGGAGCTCATGCATGTTCATTGACATAGGATTCAGGTAGCTTGGAACATGACCTTCAGAACAGGAATACACTGGTTTTATGCATATGGTCATATGGAAAGCTAGAACACGTCCAGCCTCTCCTTCCAGTTAACCTAGGTCAGACTCTAACGAAAGTACCTTCTTCTGCTACTCTGGATACAGTGTATCTATCCTACTAATCACCTAAGACATTATAAGTGAAACAAACCATCACTAAAGAAAATGCTGCTAACTCGTTTTATCAGTTAATATAACATGGGTGAGGCTGTGTGTAGTTTAATTGCTAACTGGTTTTATCAGTTAATATAACATGGGTGAGGCTGTGCGTAGTTTAATTCCCCTCCACCTCTCTAAAATGTCATTTAACCTATAATAAAAATTGGACCTCCCTAAACCACAATATATATTTTACGATAATATTTGTAAAAAGTTAATCGTCATCCACTCTAGCATAGCTGACATAAATGGCGCTGAAGGGTGAGCTGTTGGTCAGAAGTAAGGCAGAAGATTTAAAGAATTCCCGGTTGGTTCTTGAGCAGTGGATCTTCTTCCTGGTTTCCGGGGAAGAGCATCTTTGCACTATTGAGGAAAACATTCAGGCCTTTGCCTCTGACCATGATCCCAGTGCTGTTTTCTATTGGTTTGTATTCCTTGTGTTTTCTGAAAGCAATGTGTTGGACAGATTAAAAAAAGATCTCCAGCTGGAAAAGGTTGCTTTCTACAGTCTTTTACATGCCAAGTGCAGAATGGTTAATTCTATTTAATTTATGGCTTTTAAGACATTGATGTCTTATGAAAATATATTTATTTTCTCTTCTTCATGCAAGAAATGTGTCTGCTTACTATAACTTGCGATTATATGTTAAACATTAAGCTGACACGATTTGGTAAAGTTACTGACATTTGGTAGCATTTTTAGGGATTAAAAAAAACACAGCAAAATTAATAGGCTAGTTTGGTATTCGTCATTCAGTGGAAGATTTTCCTCCCACATACAAAATGTTTAAAAGCAAAAAAGGGAAAACAGCCCACTTGTGCAGAAATATGTTATTTATTTTTGACAATATACTCTAGTGATTTAAAGTGTTAGAACCAGCAACTTACTTGTACACCAAAAGGGCGATCACAGTGACAAATATGGCCATGCAGACAACGAAGAAGACCAGGGTACCATTTGCCATTCTTAAAAGGGAGTCTGGGTCTTAAAACAAAAGCAAGACCGTATTAGTGACAACTTCCACCTCGAGGACATGCTGCTTGTAATGCAATTAAATCAATGAGGAAGAGAGCTAACAGAAGATATATGGCTCTCTCTGCGCTTTCAGTAATCTTTCCCATTACATAATACATAGTCTTTGGGGGCAGCTTATCTTCCATTTAGAGAATGAGTTAGTGTGTCTGGAACACTGTGTTACGGGCTCAGGAGACAGATGTCACGTCCCGGAGATACCTGATGGGGTCTGAGCTGACCCAGCTGCACACACGTGGTGAAGGTCTTCATGATCCTCCTGCACACTCCTCTGGCCTCATCTTCCACTGCCTTCTTTCCAGCTGTGCTAAAAATCCATCCTCCCCGTGCTCTTTCAAATCTCCATGCCCTCTGCCGGGAACATCCTTCTCCCAACTCATCTCCAGCGTCTGCCCCTTTGGGACACCTTCCAGACATGCATGCGGGCACCAGGTCATGCCTTCCTTTGTCACTTCTCTCCTTGTCTCTCTTCCTCTGCCTCCATCACACTGTGTTGCAATTACTTTTTTTAAAAAGATTTATTTATTTTTGGCTGCGTTGGGTCTTCATTGCAGCACGTGGGCTTTCTATAGTTGAGGTGAGCAGGGGCTACTCTTCGTTGCAGCGCGAGGGCTCATTGCGGTGGCTTCTCTTGCTGTGGAGCATGGGCTCTAATTGCACGGGCTCCAGTAGTTGTGGCTCTCGGGCTCTAGAGCTCGGGCTCAGTAGTTGGGGCACACGGGCTTAGTTGCTCCGTGGCGTGTGGGATCTTCCCAGACCAGGGCTCGAACCCGTGTCCCCTTCATCGGCAGGCGGATTCTTAACCACTGCGTCACCAGGGAAGCCCGCAATTACTTCTTTACACAAATTTCTCTCCTGCTAGACTGTAAGAGCCATAAAGCAGGGAGTATGTCTTCTCTGTACTCCCAGAACCCAGCAAATCAACTAGTCTTGTCTCTGCCACCAAAGTACAACTGGAGTCGGTCTATTTTCTCTCCATCTTCTCTGCCGCCATCACAGTCCCGGCCACCAGCCCTCTTCCCTGAGAGGACGTCTTCATTGTCTACTCGCTTCCACTGCTACTTTCCAATAAACCTTGCTTCACTCAGCAGTCTGAACGATCATCTAAAAGCATTGATCAGATCATGCTTCAACCCTGCCAGTGGTTCCCCTTACGCACAGAATAAAACCCAAACCCTACCTGTGGTGCATGAGGATCTAGATGGGCTGCTTTTTTTTTTTTTTTTTTTTTGCAGTTCGCGGGCCTCTCACTGCTGTGGCCTCTCCCGTTGCGGGGCACAGGCTCCGGACGCGCAGCCTCAGCGGCCATGGCTCACAGGCCCAGCCGCTCCGCGGCATGTGGGATCTTCCCAGACCGGGGCACGAACCCGTGTCTCCTGCATTGGCAGGCGGACTCTCAACCACTGCGCCACCAGGGAAGCCCGGCTGCTCATTCTTGAAATGCAGGTCTCAGAGGTGGAGGAGGAGGCCCTTCTCATTCAGAGAAGGTGCTTCACCAAGAGGTTGCCACTGCGTTGGCAGGACTTTCCCAACGTCCCAATCTAGAGAGCCAACCTCTGCCCCCTCTCTCCCATGCTTGTCACTCTCCACGCCTTGTCTCATTGTTTTCACAATATCATCTTATTTGTTTACTGCCTCTTTCTGCTCACAAAAGCTGGGACCTTCCTCACCTTGTTCCCACTCTATCTAGAACTGGCTACCTGGTGCCTGGAGCTGTGATGGACATGGAGTGGACGCCCAGTGAATATTTGTTGAAAGCATTGCAGGTGCTTCATGAATGTTCCTTGAATCAATGATTAAAAGTCATTTCAGCTAACAGGCAATGCGTTTGCCTTTGAATAGTGATGGACTTTTGAGATTCTGACTTTGAAACCCAAGTCATCAAGTTACAATTCCCATCGGATTAAAAGCTCTCTTTCTGAGCTTCCTTTTTTGGATTTTAAAAATGGCTCAGGTCACACCTAAAGTTATCACTCACTACAAGAAGGATTAAAGGGAAGCAAATATCCAAACGTCTAATCCAGGTAAGAGAGCCGTGGTTTGCCAGAACTGAGAAAGCTTCACAGAATAGGTTGGGACTCTAAAAGGCAATTCTAAAAGTAACTGCAGCAGCACAAGAAAAACAACCCCAGTAGCTCCTGGACGTGATGGTGGACACTCACTCAAATACAGAGGCTCCGGCTGCCTCTTTTCGCCTGGCTCCCCACTTCTGCACCCCAGACCCCATGCACCCTCCCTGGGAGGAAGCAGTGTACCTTTGCATTCTTTTCTTTTTTTTTTTTAACGTACACCTTGGATCTCACCAACAATAAACCCTCATGCAAATAATTATATGCATGATTACTTATGCTTTTCTTTCAATGAGGTTAAAGCTGCCTTTTATATAGTTAATGAGTAAATATATGTTTAAGTACATTTCACCTTATAAGATAGACTCCACGACCAAAAGAGTTATTTGTGAGTTAGTTGTTAGGTTGTACCCAACAATACTCAAACTAAGGAGCAAAACACGTGCTGTAATGTGTGCACAATTTAATCTGTGCCTTCCGTCCCACCATGTAGCACTTCCTCTAAGAGGTAAAGCAGTATCTTACAACATAGTCAGTTATAAGTGAAATTCAGTTAGGGTCACCAGGTAGAGTCCTCATGGGCTGGGGAAGATTAGCAGCCACTAGTAGATGGGAATTTCTCAGTGAAACTCCTTCAACCACTTGGCTAACATTTTACCTCTCCCAGCATTAAGGGGACAAGGAGTAGTTTTTCTGGTGAACATTTAAGGACTAGGTAAATTGGTTTGTTTCCATCTCAGTGTAATGCTTGGTAGAATTTGGGAAGGGAAAGAAAGGGCACATGGCAAGTTAGAAGGGAACCAGGAGTCCACCTGGTTTCTCATTTCTCTTCATGGCTTCATATCTTTGCCCAGGTGGATTCCAATGACAACATGATACCAGCCTCCCCTTTGTTGTAGCTTAATTGGACAACACTTTTTTTTTTTTTTTTTTTTTTGCGGTACACGGGCCTCTCACTGTTGTGGCCTCTCCCGTTGCGGAGCACAGGCTCCGGACGCGCAGGCTCAGCGGCCATGGCTCACGGGCCCAGCCGCTCCGCAGCATGTGCGATCTTCCCGGACCGGGGCACGAACCCGTGTCCCCTGCATCGGCAGGAGGACTCTCAACCACTGCGCCACCAGGGAAGCCCCATTGTTATTTTTTGATGTTGGGTTTTGCACTTTCCTCTTGAATTACAAATCTATCTGAGCATGCAGTGACCACATCCCATTATTACTGGTCCATGATCACAGCTGATTTACTTCGTCAAAAGGCTTTTCTCTGGCCATTACTTCATTGGGTTTCTCTCTCTCATCCCTTCCCTAAGTATATTTGCTGTTGGCTTTTAATGCCATTTCTCAAATCCACGTTAACAACAGTTCAATGAATTTTACGTGGAAATAAAACTAAATATTGAGAGTGAAGCCTTGAGTAGCTTTGGTATTGGACACACACTTTATCTCCAACATGAAATGTTCATACAACCATAAAACAAAACTTACCTCTTCCAGGGATAGAGACGAGGGTGCTCGTGAGGGCCAGGCTTGCATCATCACCCAGAGTCAGGTTCATACAGTATGTCCCAGACCCACCAAAGGCTCTTCTCACTGTCAGCAAGCACATATCGCCCAGGTCCATGTTCACAGGGTCGCACACTGTGTTCTGAGTGACCTGGCAGGTGGGGTCGGAGATGACGGTACAGACCTCTGTGGGGATGCTGAGGGCACGAATGACGCAGAGAGAGAGAGAGGAATATGACATCAGTGTAGAAAGAAAATCACTACATTTCTATAAAATGGAATCCTACTTATTCTTACTCAAACCATATGACATGAAATTGTCACATATAATTTACTCTTTAAAAATTTTTTTTAAAAATTATTTATTTTTGGCTGCGTTGGGTCTTCGTTGCTGTGGGCGGGCTTTCTCTCGTTGTGGCGAGCGGGGGCTACTCTTCGTTGCGGTGGCAGGCTTCTCGCTGCGGTGGCTTCTCTTGCTGCGGAGCACGGGCTCTAGGCGTGCGGGCTCAGTCATTGTGGTTCACGGGCTCTAGAGCGCAGGCTCAGGAGTTGTGGCGCACGGGCTTAGTTGCTCCGCAGCATGTGGGATCTTAATTTACTCTTAAACAAGCCTGGGTGTGAGCCATTGTTTCCTTTGTATCCTCAGGAAGATGAGCCCCTGGTGCTGGAGGAGGAAGAAATGATGTCCCCCAAGGCAAGGGGCTGCTGGGAACTTCCCTCTCCTTTTTGGCTCTCTAGATGCCCAAAGATGCAGACGGCTTAGGTATTAGGCAAAGGTAGTATTAAATGCCAGTCGGCCCTGCGTGGGCTCCTGCAGAGATATGACGACAGCAGCAGCAGCAACCAGAGCTGTTTATGCAGCACCTACTGTGTGCAAGGCACTGAGTTTCTGATGAGTGATATAGTCTTGTCTATTCCTCTCAACGACCTGATGAGGAAAGTAATACTTTCCTAATGCAGCAGGTGACAAACTAGCTCTGGGAGGGGAGATCGCTGGCCCCAGCTTAAAAAAGCAGTTAGAGGTGGAGCTGGGACTTGAATAAAAGAGGTTTGACAGCTGTCCCTGTAACCACTCGGCTACCATGTGTTACTGTCTTAGCCACTGTCTCACTTCTGAGTAGACTTCCTGGATGGCGAGACCAGGCTCTGAAGCTGGGCCTGATGAGGGCGTGGGAAATTAGACGAGTTCATGTTCCCTTCTCACCTGGCCCCTGGCCTCTTGAAGCAGCTGCGCCTCCTCAGTCAGGGTTTTCTCTTTTTCTGTCATCCTCATCCCATTCTCTCCCCAATCCAGAGAGCTATGGAGCTATCCCCCCTTTTTGGGGGGTGCACCCCACGGCTTGCAGGATCTTAGTTCCCTGACCAGGGATTGAACCCGTGCCCCCTGCAATGGAAGAGCAGAGTCCTAACCACTGGACCACCAGGGAATTCCCTGGAGCTATCCTTTTTGATCAGATAAGGCCTCGTTTTTATACCAGCCCATTCTCTTGATTAATTTATGTATCACATACACATACATTTTAATTACTTGATTTACTTATACGTAAATTAGTAAGTCATTCACATATTTGATGGCTTAATTGATATAGTATTTATATATTAGTTTATATTCAGTCTATTATCTATAGTTATAACCAAACATTAGGAAGTCAAATTATATAACGCATCAGAAAGAGCTTTGTAAGTTTTAAAGCAAGACAGGATGATCGATCAGGCATTGCTACTACTTAGCACAAGGACACAGCGCTTCCACATGGCCTCCCCTGACTCCGGAGGAGCCTCAGGGAGCTTAAGAGGCTCTGAGCCAGACCTCAACCCAGGAACCTTGCTCTGCCAGGTACCCGCCACCTAGGGAGGTACTGTTATCACTGGTGTAAATGAGGAGACTCACGACTGTGTGAGGATTTGACGTGAAAACAGAAGTAAAATGTTAAGGACACAGTAAGTGTTCAATCAGTAATTCTTCTTCAACAGTTAAAGGTGGTGAGCATTGCTCAGCTCTAGCAAAGCAAGTGCATGCTTGAGAGCACGTGGGAGGGTCCTTCCTCATCCTGGCTTGCTGAGGAACTAGAATCCAAATCAACTTTAGAGGGGAGAGAGGTATGAAGACCTTTGTTCAGCCTGGGGTCCTCACTTGGCCCCTTTCTTGGAGATAATGTACTCACCTCCCTTGGCAGTTCACGACGAAATCCACCAGGGGGTTGTCAGGCTGTGGCACGGGCATCAGGACGTCTGTCACCCGGATGATGTTAACCTCTAGGATTCCCTCTAGTGGAACAATGCCCCGCAGAAAAACACATCAAAATACAACACAAACCAAACCAAACCACTTCTTAACCAATCAGAAGGCCAAACAAAACGGACTCAGCTTCTCACCACCCCAGACCCGGGAATCTGCCCCAGAGCTTTGGGTACATGTCCAGGCAGCATTTTCAAAGTCAAACTGAACAGCTCTTCAGCCCAACCTTGATCTTTAGTTCTGGAGCCTGTGTGTCAGGAGGCGGCACCCACTGGAGGAGGTGTTTCCGGGAAAGATGACCCTGAAGGGGGGCAGGCCCAGGCTCAGGCCTCAGCTGCTGTCTCTCCTGCCCAAGTGGCTCAGCCCCAGTAGGCACAGCTTGGCGTTTATTTTTTTATTTATTTTGATTATTTTTTTTTTTGCGGTACATGGGCCTCTCACCGCTGTGGCCTCTCCCGTTGCGGAGCACAGGCTCCGGACGCGCAGGCTCAGCGGCCATGGCTCACGGGCCCAGCCGCTCCGCGGCACGTGGGATCCTCCCGGACCGGGGCACGAACCCGCGTCCCCTGCATCGGCAGGCGGACTCCCAACCACTGCGCCACCAGGGAAGCCCTGTTTGTTTTTAGTGTGGACCATTTTTAAAGTCTTCATTGAATTTGTTACAATATTGCTCGTTTTATGTTTTGGCTTTTTGGCCGCGAGACATGTGGGATCTTAGCTCCCTGACCGGGGATTGAACCCGCACCCCCTGCATCAGAAGGTGGAGTTGTAGCCCCTGGACCACCATGTGGGTTTTAGCCCCAGCCGTCTCCTCTGTTGGGCACCTGTGAGCAGCGCCCCAAGCACACAGCCCGGTGTGGTGGCCCTGTTCAACCCTCTTTCTTACACGCAGGAGGTGTGACTTTGTGAAATCACCCAGGGGAGGAAAGTGGGAGCTGTGAGAATTTGCAACTGGCCTTCCTTCAGGCCACATTCATTCAGGTTTCTGAGCTGCACAGGGTCGGAGGTCCAGGCCCCCTGGCAGGCTCATTGCTCTGTGGGCCTCACAGAGGGCTCATTTCCACCAGGATGTCTAAGGAAGGCCGGGAAGGCAGGTGGAAATCTAGCAACTAGTGGAGTCTTTGCTTGTGCACACGTGGTACCACCTTGGACAGAGAGTGGGTGCCCTTGCTCTCCATCCTCACCCCTCCAGAGGCAGGTGAGGGAGTGGGTGACCCAAGGTGGATTCTAACATCTTTCCTCCGTGGTCTTACCTACAATTGTGATGGTGGCTTTAAAGTAGCCGTATCTGTTAATACGGCAGTTTTCATCAGGAATCTCCCTCGGCTCCAGAGCATTGTCACCAGCAGGTACTGGAGAGTCTGAATAACAAGATTTTAGGGTACTTGTTGAGAACGTAAAAGATGTACATGATAGTACCAAAGATCTAAACATTTGTCTACTTGCTCTTTAGAAAAACATCAAGAGTTCTATACTATTAAATTGCTGCAGAAATTTGAACTAAATGGGTAACAATTCATATAGATGTGAGAGCTATAAAGCATTATAAAATTGTTAAATTATGTAAGTAAACACAATCCCGTATCTTGTTCAAGCACAAATATCATATGAAAGGTGGAAGCCATATTAAAATGTGTAGTACAACAATCATGATGAAATAAAGCAGGCCACAACAGATGAAATTATATTGTAATTTTGGAGGAAGGTATTCTGGGCTCAAATTCTAGGCCCCTTGTTTTTAGCTGTTTGAGACCATGGGCATGTCATTTAACCTCTCTTTCCTCAATTTGCTCATCTGTAAAATAGGGACAATACTTACTGACCTACTAGAGTTGAACTATAAAACTTAAATAAAATAAAAAACTTAAATCAAATTTTATAAATAAAATATATAAAACTTGCTTCTCATGTCTGCCATGTAGGAAGTATTTAATAAATATCTGTTTCCTTATCCCAATATGTACTTCTATACATCTATGTAGGTACAGATGTGCTATAACATATATATGTAATAAGATATGAAATTTTAAATGTTAAGGTGGATAATTTTAAATGATAAGAAGGAAACAACATGGAAAAAGGCAATTCTTTCCCTATTTGAGTGTCTCATAGATCCTAAGTTTACATTCTAGAAGTCATACAGTCACTATGATGAGCAGAGGTGTGGGGAAGGAAAGGAGTGAATACAAGATGCTGTTGAAAAATAACCCTTTGAGTGTGGTTAGAGCAAAGAATTTAATGCTCTATTAGTTACAATTTAAAAAGCTCTAATTAAGGTGTGGGTGTTCCATTAACAAGATAAAAAGACTGGAAAGAAAATATAATACTGAAAATACAACATTACTGTCTCAAATTTCCAAAGGCATGAAAATGGACCCAGTTTGGGGGGAATCAAAGCTTCATAAGAGCTGCATCTCTGACATAGGGATATGTAAGTATGAAGCCAATTGGGAGACTTCTCCAGGGCTCCTCAGAGCCTCTAGTGGGTGAATGATTGTGCCTGTGATGCTCCTTTGCTCCTTCGCAGAGCAGTTCTCAGAGCATCTCTGGAAAGTAGCGCTTCATGGCACACACTTTGGGAAATGTTGTTTGGGTAAAACCCAGAAAGGTTCTGATGCCATGCCAGATTCAGATGCAGTGGTTTATTAGCAGGCTTGGCTGTGTCCCCTGAGTTTCACGGTGGTCCTGTGGAAGTTACAGGGTAATCATTCTTCCTATTCTGAGATTTAACTGATGGGCTCCGGAGCAAAAGATATGTTTGTGAAGGGTATTAAAGATGGCTGGCTCTTCCCTAGAAATCTCCTTTTGAAGGTCTTGACAGGTGAAATTTAGCTGTCAAGTTAGAGCATGGAATCATGACCCTGCCATCTTTTAAAATAAAACTTCTCATAAAAGATGACTAATAAATGTCCATGATTTTATCTTTGGTAGAATGCTTATAAAAATGCATGTGGAGTTTTGCAGAGGTATGTACAATGTCAAATCTATATCTGTACATATAAAGTCAAGGTATGATTAAAGGGCTAATGGAGAAAAACTAACACCTTAAAAGACAGATGGGGAAGAAGGTAAGCGTCCTACTTAATTCACTATTTATGTCCCTGTTACTCAGAGAATGGTGTGAGATCCTTTGATTCTTTGGGAAAGTTCTACATGATATGATATATATATGATATATACATATTACATATAATATTACACTGATTGGCATCAGTCTTACAAAGGTTTTTCTTTTTAGATTTGTACACAGAAATGATCAATGGCACGGTTACCTAAGGGAGGAGAATTGCGTGGCTTAAAACTAGAGCATACCTGTCTGCCCTATAATGTAATTATCTTCCTGAATCACCACTTCAGCTCTGCTTCTGTCTCACTCCTTTGGTTGTATTTGGTTTCTATTTAATAGCTGTACTCATTTTGAAGCCACTTACTATAGCAGAGACAACATAATTTTTGGTCAAATAATAATCCAGTGCTCAGTAATCCAAGCCTGTTAATATGCTCTGCATAGCTGAAAATGTTCTCTCTTCCAGAGGACAAGTACCCCAACCCCTTTCTCAAGTCATGGGCGGACTCCTATCATCACCTTGGGTCCCATTACGTATTCCCATCCCTCCATTCCCTAAGTCTCACAGCTGCTCTAAGGCATTTTGGGGTTGATTACGGTTGATCTAACACCTTTAGATAAAGCCAGGCAGTTTCCTTTCACTATGAAATTTAACAAATTCAACAAATTGCTACCTTATATCTTATGGTCTAACCTATAGAAAATAATAACAAATTTAAAATACTCTTTCATTGACTTAAAATATATTTTTTTGCATGTTATGATACAAATATGTTCTAAGAAAAATAAGCTAGCTTTATAAAAATGCAATTCAAGATAGACTAACATTAAATAACCTAACCTTAAGACTTTTACCATTCAGGAATTTCTAGACAGATGTAACAAGCACCTGTAATTTATTTTGAATTTTACACCTGGTCTGCTTATTTGTAAGGAAGACCGATGCTTGTAGATAAATAAATTGACTCTCCTATAGAAATACCAGAATGAAGCTATATGTTTCGAGTTGTTCAATGCAGTTATATTTACAACTGGAATTAGGTTTAACTGAATCATCCACCAGTAAGAGAATGGTTAAATACATAAGCCACTGAATCAAGTGAGTCAGACTTAAATGTACTGATAACGGGAAGATGTCTATGATGTTTGTTAAATGAAAAAAGGCAAACTGTAGAATACATATTTCATGAACCCATCTACCTAAAAATCAAAACCACAAATCCTATATGTATTTATAGAATATGTTTGTAAATATACAGAAAAAGATCCGGAAAGAAACACTACCAACCCTTAACAGGGTTTAACTCTCGAGAGGAGAGCATGAAGAGGAATTTTCACTTTTATTTGAAATTTCTGTATTTGAAGTTTTATTAAGGGACATGCATTAATTTTATAATTTAAAACATTCCAAGAAAGAATTAATCAAAATCGGTAATAACTTATAATGTCTTGCTTTAGATATGCTTGACTTAGCAAGATATTTTTATTAATAACACACTTATTGATAACAGTTTATTATTTATATCTAACAGGTTTGGGTAAAAAAACCAATTGCAACAAGTCTGGACATCATCGTCAAGTGTTCTGTCCCGACTTGGTGATGGTGCCCTCTAGTGTCCAGTGAGAGGATGTCAGTCTATTACCATCCCCGGGATGCCGGCATGGTAAGATGTACTCATGGCTTAGTGGGGAAGGATGGTAATGGTGTGGGGTAGGGTGTAGAATCAGACGGAAGCTAATGCTTCACAAAGTAAACTCTGAAGAACTTCTTGAATGACCTCATATACTATTATTAGAAGGTGGGATTTAAGTAATTATGCCTTATATCTAGAATAATTTTAGTGTCTGGAATCTTTCCAGCCTGCCAGCCAAGAAATATTCTCAAGGTGCATTCTTTTTCGAGCCTATCTGTAAGCTACATTTAAGGGTGGCTGAGTTTTCATGGGACATGGGGTGGATGTGGGCACGGTGGGGAGGAGAATGGAAGTGGGAAGGAAATGTGGGAGGGGGAGGAAGGACAGTGGGATGGCCTGAATGTTTACAAGGGGTCAATGTTTCTTAACCAAAAAAAAAAGGGAGGCAAACAGAAATGTGACAGCCTAGAAGGGGGAAAGCATCCGTACGCATAACAAGGGCCAGTGAGAATTAGGAAGGTCAAGGAGCTGTATCCGAGTCACCAAGTGACTTTAAACACGTTCTCCTTTCTTCCAAACTCTAACAACTAAAAATGGTGATAAAGTAGCTAAACGAAATCAACAGGTAGAAAATGGAATCATTGCAGAGTTTTTACACAGTCTCTTTAACTAAGGATCTAATTATACAACCCACATGAATTTTTTTTCTGGCTGTTAAGGAACCCTGACAACAAAAAAGACCTGGAAAACACTTACCCAAAGAAGCGGTGGTTTTTGGAGGTCTGGGTGAAGGTGAAGGACAAGGTCCAGGCACTGTAGCTTGCACAGTGAGGTTGAGACTGAAGGTTCCATTGAGAACATAGGTGTGGTTCAAAGTGTGATTGTTGGAAACAAACAGACCAGTATTATCCCCAAAGTTCCACTTGTAGTAAATGGCAGACTCATTGAGGAAGTGGCTGGGATCATGAATCAGGACATCGAACGTAATGGGGAGGTCCTTGAGGAAGGTTTCATCAGATGAATTTCGATTGTTCTTCTGGGACATAGTCACAAATACAGGAATCTGATCTAAAAGATATATCCCCCCCCACCAAAAAAAAAAAAAGAAAGAAAGTCACCACTGCTTGACTTTAAGTGGATGACTTTAATGTTTTTAAACTAAAAACGTTAGAAATTAAAATTAGGGATAATTCAGCATCATTTTCCCTTTTCTTATACAAGTGTGCTAGAGTTTCCCCAGGTTGTTCTGGAAAACATAGATGGAAAATGTTATTAAATATATAAGGTTGAGAAGGAGTCCAGATGACATCTAACCTAACCCAGAATACTTGGCTCGAACTCTTTCTAACCCACTGACATCATCAGAACTAAGTGTCTCACGCTCAGTTAATTTAGAGTTCAGTCCACTCACCTGTTACCACATACACATCTTTCACTTTTGCTATGGGAACGTACGCCCGTCGGTATCTTCTATAGACAGTTACTTCCATGATTTGAGGGCCAAGAGTCACATTGGCTGTGTTTATAGAAACTCTCACTGAACACTGTCCCAGTTTCTGGAAATACTGACCTTTGAGAGGATGGAAATGTTTAGTTATTGGCTACATTATATGATCATTACAGAAAGTTGATGTTTCTTAAAGCATAACAACTGCCATTTAGAGATAGTTCTGGGAAAGGGAAAACAGGATGGGGATGCAGTCCTGGCTCCTTCAGAAAAGAAGGCGGTGCTCATTTTCATATAAAACCTTATAAAACAATCTCACAAACATAAATGTAGTTGTATACAGTTGATTAAAATGAAAAGAGCTGTTTAGTGGGATGCCATTAGTCCTTAGTTTACAAATAAATAATTTGTATAAGGAAGTGATCTGGCACTTGAAATACATATGTTTCCCCCAGAAAATACATTTGATGTAGGTATCCAAGGGAGTTAAAAATATATCCAAAAATCTACCTTATTTTTGTAACAATATTAGTAGTTCAGCTATATTGTTAAGTAACTTTTTTCTTTTAGGGAACTAGAATCCTCCACCTTCTAGTAGTGTTTGTTTATAAAAATGCAGTAAGTGATGAAAAACAAACAGGGTATTGTGGTTATAAAAAGGAACGGAGTAGTTCCATTAACATTTCTAGGGCCCTTGAATCCTTCTTTTTCTTTCTCCAACTCTAACCTAATCTAACTGCCACTGGCTAGCTAGTGAAAGTAATTCCTCTCCTTCAGGGCTCGAGGATTTTTCTAATCCTTTTGAGGCACCTGGCACAGATGTGTCATTGAAACAACAAGTATTGTAAGATGGATGCTTGTGAGACGGAGATGTTTAAAGACCATGTTCATCACGTGGTCAAAGGTGTCAGGAAAGGGACGACTTCCCTGGTGGGCCAGTGGTTAAGATTCTGTGCTTCCACGGCAGGGGCCACGGGTTCGATCCCTGGTCGGGGAACTAAGATCCCACACGCCGCGAGTTGCAGCCCAAAAAATAGAAAATAAAGCGTCAGGAAAGGCTTGCGATCCCCCTTTACCTTGAAATGAAGAGCCAGTTCTGTTAGAGGTTACAGGGGGAAGAGGTGTCTCTTGGAATTAGTGATACGTGAGGAAATGTTAGTTCTGGCACCGACCACAGAGGCAGCGCTTGGCTGAGGAAAAATATTACTCAACTCTGAGACCTCAGCAGAAGATGGAAATTCAAAACCGTCCTGTTAGGAAAACAGCGGTTTCTGGGCTGGAAACTGATGTTAAATAAAGACAGCTTAACTAGTTAAGTTAATGGTTGTTAACTAGGCTGAACAGAATCTGGAGTGTTAGTGAGCCTAAGTGACTCCATGCAAACTGTCAGGTCAAAGAAATCATGACACTTGGGGAATTAACTGACAGGGCCATGAAGGGACTGAAAAAAGTCGGCTTTATATCAGCTGATTTAAATAGACGAGCATAGTACTTGTTATATATTTTGTACTCTGTTCAATTGGACCATGTATTATTAATATGTTATTTTGATTTATAAGTAAGTTAACTGAAGAAAGAGAAGCTGTCTGTAATTCATGGAGACAGACCAAACATTTAGAGATTTGGAGTCTGCATGGCTGGTAGCAGATTTGCAATACTCAGAGCCAGGTGGCCCCTGGTAAGATTTTTAACTAAGAATTTAGCAGCTTTGCTAATAACCTAAATTTAGTCCTCCTTAAAAAAAAAAATCACTTCACTAATAGTAAAGCAAAGTGGATACCGTTTGTGGTTAAAAAAAAAAAGAGGGTAGGCTATGTCAAAGAAGAAGAGTAGTTAGATTATTATACTTTTACTCAATAGAATATTATGCAGTCATTAAAATAATGTATATAAAAAAGTTTAGAGAACTCTCACGCGGTCCAGTGGTTAGGACTTGGTGCTTTCACTGCCGGGGCCTGGGTTTGATACCTGGTCAAAGAATTAAGATCCCACAAGCCATGCAAGAATTTTAGTCAATGCTCATGATATTGATCAAAATGTATATATTTTATGATCTTAATCAAGAAACACTAAGAAAAAAGAAAGAAAGAAATACTGGTAGAGAAAACACCATCATGTTAACAATGATAATCTCTGGTGTGAATTATGGTGACCGATTTTTCATTTGTGTTTTTCTGCATTTTCCAAATTTCCTACAAAGAGCATCAGTTAAATTCTTAAAATTCTTTTAAAAACATAAAAAAATTAGATAATAAATCAGCAAATGCCCATCTGTGTGCGATGCAAATAAATAAATATTATTTTTCATATTACTGTTTTAGACGGAAAAAAATTGAGTAGTTTTGTCTTAAAAAAAAGAAAGCTGAACCTGTCTTTTTCTCGTTTTAATTATTTGATGTCCTGGAGATATGGCAAGGCTAACCAAGATTTAATTTTTATCCCTCACCCTCCACTCCAGCTAAGGAAAGTTAGAAGAGTAACTGTTGTTAAACTCCCAGGGTTGTAATTCTCAATTATAGAATACGGAAAGAGAAAAAATTTAAAATTTGAAGGAAAGGTAAAGAAGCAGCTAAGGGGGTTTGTAAAAGTCCAACCAAGTGTGTGGAACACAAAGACGAAATTCCATTTTCGGGGGTGAGGGAAAGGCTTCCCGTGATGGCCTTGTCTGGTGCCATTTCCCCAGTCACCGTCCTCTGTCCATGCTGTCCAGTTGTAAACATATGGGTCAGGAGATGGACCAGTATCTAAAGAGAGAAAGGAACACGCCGTGATTGACTCAGAATACTCAATGCTCTTCATTGAATTAAACACATTTTCATATTTTTTCGTAACTCATTTAAATATGGTTGGAGAACTAAAACCCTAATATTCAGAATTCATCTAATGGTACCTTTACGACCTGTGCATTTTTCTGCCTACATGTTATATTTCAATGAGTTTTATATAAAGCAATTTTTCAGGAAATTTAGAGCTATCACTTAATATGTTTATTTTCATATTGGGTCTCCAAATCACAAGCATATTCAAACCAAACCGAGGGATGCTGTATCTTTTTACTTTGATACACTCTCTCTATCTGTAGCTTTTTTTCCCTGATTCATTTGACATCATGACTCTCCTAAAGACTTCAGCACACATCTCCAAAGAATAAGGACGTTCTCTTACATAACCACGTCATTGCCCCGCCTACCACAGTCAAGGGTCACATCATACATTTGGCTATTTTGTTTCTTCAAATGATTCAGAAAGAAAAAAAGAAATATGCCTAGAAATGTAGATAGATGATAGATACATAGATAGGTAGATAGATAGATGGAAACAGGAAAAAAATGTTAAATTTGTTGAATCTCGAAGTACCTGCTTTCTACTTTTCTGTATGTTTGGGAAAACATCAGTTTTCCATTTTAAACAAGTCATGATCAATATCTTTTCATCTAGAACAATCCCCCCACCCTCTTGTTTTTTTCATGTCACTGACATTTATGAAGAGCCTTTTTATTTATCAATCTACTACAGCCATTATTTTTTTATTCTTAAATTGTTCCAAATATGGCCAGTAGGAGCCCCTCTAGCTGCCTTCCGTGTCCCTGTGACATGTCCCCATTACTCCCTTGTTTTCTGGGACAACAAGATGTCCCTGGTTCATGTGGTACTTTCCCTGTCCTACACCTGGAATTAGTCATTTCTTCAAAAATTCTAGTTTCTTCTAGTGGTGATATATACTTTATATAACTTTTCATAAGTCACAAGGACTCTTTCATATAAAAGTGCTCAGAGGGTTAGATTGCCATTTGAAACATTCATAAGAGTTAACTTTTTTAGAAGGAAAGAAAAAATGCTACAGACGATTATAAACAACACTTTTTAATTATCAAACTCTTTCTACACAGAATTCATTGTTTGCTTCATAGGAAGATGAAGAATTAATAAGAAATAAACACATCAACTGTTTCACAGAAGTTCTAAGTAATAAAATGAGATCATAACTGCACTTATCAGCCTTGTTACTGACTGAGGAATCTCAGTAATTACCTGAACTTTTAAGGCTGTACAGTTCTAACAAGATAATCCCCCTTGATGTACTTGTAATCATTTGTGCTCTTTAACATGGGCAAAGAGCTTATCTGCTTTAACTAAGAGCAAAGCAACACCAAAATAGACACATCTTAGCATTTGTGCTAGGCACACAGTTTAAGGAATTCTTGTGAGCAGAAGCCTATCTGATTAACAAAGATCTGACAAACTGACTATTCTTCGAGTAGCCAGAAGAAGTCCAAGTAATAAAACCCAAATCTGAGAATCAACAAGGTATTCTCTGTCCAATCAACTGGGCACTAAGAAAAGGCCAAGCCTCGGGACTTCCCTGGCGGTCCAGTGGTTAAGACTCCGAGCTCCCAGTGCAGGGGGGCATGGGTTCGATGCCTGGTCAGGGAACTAAGATCCCACATGCAGCAAAGGGCAGCCAAAAAAAAAAAAAGGCCAAGCCTCCCAACGTAGATTTGAGGAGAGTTCCAAGTAGTGGAGAGACACCCATTGGCCAAAATGGATTTGACTGATGTTGATGGAGGGACATATTCACATTCCCTGTCATCCAACTTGAGGAGGGGGTGACAAGGGACAACTGCAGCATCTTGCATTTATAGAAGTACCTGTGAGCATTAAGGTTTATGAGGAGGGTCTCCAGTAGTTAGGAGAACTAGCATGTTCCTGTAATGTGACTAACATTCCTTACCGTTTCTGAAGTTCTTCTCATAGACTATGTTGCCACTGGCACCTTCCTGTTGGCATCTGGGGAATACCAGGTTCACTGCGAATGTTATAGTTGAGCCCACCAGTGCCGGCGCATCACTGGTAAGGAGTGCCTGCACGCGGCCTCCTAGGACATAGAAAGGTGGAGCTCAGTCAAACACCTCTGTTCCCTTTCACTGATAAACAAAAAGAAGTAAAATCAAATCTACAAATAAGAGCCAGAGGATCCTTACGCCTCTTTACAAACTATTTGCAGAATTCTTCACTTTTGCTGTCAGAGTACAACATTCCAGAAGACAAACTTAAAAAGTCAGACCAATTGAAGCACTCTCTAACCACAGAAAGAACATTTCCTTAAAATAATTAAAAATCTATTTAATTGGATTGAGGAGACAGGTATTAAAGGTTTGCAATTTTCAATTTCAAGACCAATGACTGAAGGATTCATTGGCTTTTGATATGAACAGAAAGATATTCACTTTCTGAGAAACCACACTTTTGAGATGGTCAAAGTGCCCTGGAGTCTCAGAACTTCTGAAGATGACCATTCCCACATCAGTTACTTAAGTTTGAGGCCAAACCTGCTTGCTCTTCGAAATCTTCCAAGAGGCACCAGTTGCAAATTTCTAAGGCGATTTTACCCTGCGTGTGGTGGGGGAGAGGAGTTTAGAAAGTGATAGTGTTGAGATAAAGGAAAGATTGCCAAATCCAGGTGCCTCCCACTTGGTAGCTAGAGTGCTGTCATTCATGGACGCACCATGAGCCCTGTGATCTGCAATCTACAAGACTAACTGAAATAAGAAATTACAGCTGTTTGGCGGATGCAACCGAATCAAACTTACAAGCTTTTGCACAGCCAAGGGAACCATAAACAAAATTAGAAGACAGCCTGCGGAATGGGAGAAAATATTTGCAAACGATGTGACTGACAAGGGATTAATTTCCAGAATATACAAACAGCTCATACAACTCAACAACAAAAATCAAACAACCCAATCGGAAAATGGGCAGAAGACCTAACTAGACATGTCTCCAAAGAAGACATACAGATGGCCAATAGGAACATGAAAAGATGCTCAATATTGCTAATTATTAGAGAAATGTAAATCAAAACTACAGTGAGGTATCAACTCACACCAGTCAGAATGGCCATCAACAAAAAGTCCAGAAATAATAAATGCTGGAGAGGGTGTGGAGGAAAGGGAACCCTCTTACACTGTTAGTGGGAATGTAAATTGGTACAGTTACTATGGAAAACAGTATGGAAGTTCTTCAAAAAACTAAAAATAGAATTACCACATGACCCAGCAATCCCACTCCTGGGACTATAGCCAGACAAAATTATAATTCAACAAGATACATGATCCCCTATGTTCACAGCAGCACTGTTCACAGTAGCCAACACATGGAACAACCTACATGTCCATCAACAGATGCATGGATAAAGAAGATGTGGTACAGATATACAATAGACTACTACTCAGCCATAAAAAAGAATGAAATAATGCCATTTGCAGCAACATGGATGGACCTAGAGTTTATCATACTAAATGAAGTCAGAAAGAGAAAGACAAATACCATACGATAGCACTTATGTGTGGAATTTAAAATATGACACGAACCTATCTACGAAACAGAAAGAGACTCACAGACATAGAGAACGGACTTGTTATTGCCAAGGGGGAGGAGAGGTTGGGGACGGATGGACTGGGAGTTTGGGGTCGGCAGATGCAAACTGTTACATATAGAATGGATAAACAACAAGGTCCTACTGTATAGCGCAGGGAGCTATAGAACTATATTCAATATCCTGAGATAAACCATAATGGAAAAGAATATTAAAAAAAAGAATGTGTGTCTTCATATATATATGAACATATAAATAAATATATATCGGAATCACTTGGCTGTAAGCAGAAATTAACACAACATTGTAAATTAACTATACTTCAGTTAGAAAAAATTGAATCACTATGTTGTACACTTGAAATTAAAAAAAAAAAGAAATTACAGTTGTTTTGGTTGAGTCTTTTGATTTACCTTTCCAAGAGTTTTTCCACCTCGAGTCTCCCCTCTTCCACACTGGATAGAGTTTTTCATTCCAGTCATTTTCATCTGATGACCAGCCATTTAATTGCCTGTGCTCCCGCATATAACCAGAAGGTCTTTCATTGCTCAGCACATCATGAACGCCTATAAAAATATTGGAAAAAAAAATTATTTTGTCTACCTCATCTCTCATTTAGTATTATCTAACAATGGTTAAAGCAACTTTTCACTTCATAAGATTGGAAAGCACATACATAGTATTTCCAATATGTGAAGCAGATAGAAGGTGCTTTTTAAAAAAATGTGTACTGGAAATACCTTGAATACAAGTACTCAGACCCTAGACCCTATCTCTTTACGTACTTTAAGTGGATCAAGGAAAAGTTTTGAATGTCAGTATTTCTTAGACATCATTTGGTTTCTCAAAACATGTCTTCTGAATATTTGGATTTGATACACTATCATTAGGAAAGACAGTGATGCCAATGATCTTCAGAACAGTTTTTCATCTTTTTCCATTCTGAATGGTTTACTTGGCTCAAGGAGTGCCAGGCTGAGGAATGCCTCCAAGGTTCCAGGAGACATGTACCAGTCCTGGAGGGCCCACTGCTGAACAAATGTTTTTATGGCCCAGCACATGGTCTGTCTTGGTGAACGTTCCATATACAGTTGTGTAGTATTGTGTTTTTTTAATGTCACTTATGTCAAGTTGGTTGGTATTGTCTTTGGCAACTTCTCTGTTCCTGTTGATTTTCTGTGTGCTTGTTATTTCGTTACTGAAAGAGGAACGTTGAAATCTTCAACTGTAATTATGGATGTGCCAATTTGCCAACTTTGTCTTTCAGTTGGCCTTATCTGCTTTATGTATTTTGAAGCTCTATTTTAAATTGTTAAGTCTTCTTGATGAATTGACCCTTTTAACATTAGGAATTGACTTTTTTTTCTTTGCTAATATTCCTTGTTCTGAAGAATACTTTGATATTAGTGCTTAGTGTTTAACTGGTACATCTTTTTCCATCCTTTTACTTTGTTTTACATATTTAAAATTTTTTTAATTAATTTATATTTATTTTTGGCTGTCTTGGGTCTTCATTGCTGCACGCGGGATTTCTCTAGTTGTGGCGAGTGGGGGCTACTCTTCATTGTGGTGCTCAGGCTTCTCATTGTGGTGGCTTCTCTTGCTGCGAAGCACAGGCCCTAGGCGCGTGGGCTTCAGTAGTTGTGGCACACGGGCTCAGTAGTTGTGGCTCACGGGCTCAGTAGTTGTGGCTCACGAGCTTTAGAGCACAGGCTCAGCAGTTGTGGTGCACCGGCTTAGTTGCTCTGTGGCATGTGGAATCTTCCCAGACCAGGGATCAAACCTGTGTACCCTCCATTGGCAGGAGGGTTCTTAACCACTGTGCCACCAGGAAAGTCCCCATCCTTTTACTTTTAACCTATAAATATTTTTATATTTGAAGTGAGTTTCTTGTAGACAGCATACTGTTTTTTTAAAAAAAATAGTCTAATAATTTTTACCCTTTATTTGGAGTGTTTAGGTAATTTACATTTAATGTAATTATCAATATTGTGGGATTTGTCTACTATATGTTTTCTATTTATCCAATCTGTTCTTTATTCCTTTTTTCTTCTTTTCTTATACTTACTGGGATTATTTTTGGATTCCATTTTATCTGCATTATTGACTTATTAGCTATACCTCTTTGTTTTGAGTGGTTGCTCCAGGGTTTATAGTATTCCACTTCTTTTAAATTTCTTTCCAATCTTGATGTCTGTCTTTTTGCCTTTCCTGATAAGTCTGGTGGTCACATTGTCTGTCCTTTCTTTGAGGACTGTAGCAGACAGTTCCTGCCTGCACCTGTCCTCTTTCTCTTGTTGCAGAGTTTTTACCATAATGATTCAAAATTCTAGAGGATCACTTTCCTAGCTTTCCTTACAGTTTGGGCAGGAACTGATGATTAGATCCTGGCTGACGGGAGCTGAGTGTAAGTCTGATGGAGGCTTCTGGGAAACATTTTTCTCTATTATTAAAAAAAAAAAGTGGGAAAAAACTCCATTTTTTCCGCCTGAGAATTGATTTTGGAGACAGTAGTATAATGATGTGATGCCTGGACTGTGACAGCCATATTTAACCATGAGGGAAAAAATCTGAGGAAGCAGGCCAGCACACCAAGGGTGTCAGAATAGATGGATGAAAAGAAAGAGTCCTTGACAATATTGTTGAGCTCTTCCTCCAGCCTTGTCTACCTTTGGGTGGATTGAGATGATAAATGTCTTACTCAACCTATTTGAGTATCTGTTACTCACAGGCAAAAGCTCCACTGTCTATAACCCTTGGCAGCCCCTAATCATACACTGCTATAAACTGTTGTCTCATCTAGTCATATGGTCTTGTGTCTTGGTCTGGCTATGGACTCAGAGCCAGGAATGCTGCCTCTTCTCTTACATCCTGAAAGAGGCCTCCTATGAGGGGCGGTATTTAGAAGGTACTCAGAGAAGCCATACTGAATGGATGCCACTAGCCTCTGCCTTCTATTCCTCTTTGTTGGTAGGAGGAAGGGGAAGCATGTAATTGCCTTCTTATAATGGAGGCAGATGGAGTGGGAAAGAACATTGAGCTGGAAGTTACAGAACCCACTACGAAACAGGCTGTGGGATTTCAGGCCATGTTTCTTCTCTGGGCCTTCACATCAGGCAAAAAACCACATGTCCTGTGATACTGTGAGATAGTATCTGTTTCCAAAAAGGAACAAAGTGAGGGCAGGAAATTTATGTTTATCAATAAATGTTTATTATAACTGGAAATTCAGTTGAATGTTGAGTCATGGAATGGTAGAATGTTCGATATAGAAAGAACTAAGAGTAGTTCGTTCAAATCCTTTCATTTACAGACGAAGAAATTCAGGCCTAGGGCTTCCCTGGTGGCGCAGTGGTTGAGAGTCCACCTGCCGATGCAGGGGACATGGGTGCGTGCCCCAGTCTGGGAGGATCCCACATGCCGCGGAGCGACTGGGCCCGTGAGCCACGGCCGCCGAGCCTGCGCGTCCGGAGCCTGTGCTCCGCAACGGGAGAGGCCACAACAGCGAGAGGCCTGCGTACCGCAAAAAAAAAAAAAAAAAAAAAAGAAATTCAGGCCTAGAGAAGTGATACGATTCACTCAGAGTCATCTGTAATCAAGTAGAAATGAAGATTGGCATCTTTGAGTCCCAGGATCAGATTTTTCTACTCTTCCGAAGTCTTCCTCTTCCTCAGATCCTGAGTGAATGTCAGTGTTTCCAGAAACATAATCCAAACACAGATTTCTCCTCTGATTTTAAATGTCAAAAGTCTGGGCTTCCCTGGTGGCACAGTGGTTAAGAATCCACCTGCCAATGCAGGGGACACGGGTTCGAGCCCTGGCCCGGGAAGATACCACATGCTGCGGAGCAACTAAGCCCGTGCACCACAACTACTGAGCCTGTGCTCTAGAGCCCATGCGCTGCATCCACTGAAGCCCCCGTGCTCTAGAGCCCGTGCTCAGCAACAAGAGAAGCCACCACAATGAGAAGCCCGGGCACTGCAATGAAGAGTAGTCCCTGCTCGCCGCAACTAGAGAAAGCCCGTGTGCAGCAACGAACACCCAACACAGCCAAAAAATAAATAAATAAATAAAAATAAATTGAAAAAAATAAATGTCAAAAATCAAGGAAAAATACAAACTTAAAAGGCAAGTGACAAGGAATAGACAGATAGGCCCACAGAACAGACTATAAAACCCAGAAATAGACTCACAGATACGCCCTACGGATTTTTGCAAATATAATCCAATGGAGAAAAGATAGCCTTTCAACACATGGCACTGTAAAAAAGTAAAAAAACATAGGAAAAATCTTCAGGTTCTAGGTAGGCAAGAATTCTTAGACTTAACACCAAAATTTATAATTTTTTATTTTTTTTAAATAAAAAATTATAATTTTTATAAAATTATAAATTATTTTGTAATTTTTTATTTTTTTAAATTTTTTATAATTCTTAGACTTAACACCATAATTTATAACAGGAGAAACTGATAAACTGGGCCTCATTAAAATTAAAAAATTTTGCTCTGTGAAATACCATGTGAAGAGGGTAAAAAGGCACATTACAGGGAGAAAAATATTTGCAAACCACATTTCCAAAACAGGAATAATATCTAGAACATATAAAGGATTTTCAAAACTCAGTGTTAAAAAATCAAATAATCCAGGTAAAAGACCTGACCAGACATTTCACAGATGTGGATGTACAGAAGACAAAGTAACACATGAAAAGATGTTCAATATCATTAGCCAGTGAGTAAATGCACATTAAAACCACAATGAGATATCACTGCATACCTATCAGAAAGACTAAAATGAAAAATACTGACATCAGGGGCTTCCCTGGTGGCTCAGTGGTTAGGAATCTGCCTGCCAATGCAGGGACCATGGGTTCAAGCCCTGGTCCAGGAAGATCCCACATGCCACAGAGCAACTAAGCCCATGAGCCACAACTACTGAGCCCCCGCACCACAACTGCTGAAGCTCGTGTGCCTAGAGCCTGTGCTCTGCAGCAAGAGAAGCCACCGCAATGAGAAGCCTGACCACCACAACGAAGAGTAGCCCCTGCTCGCCCTGACTAGAGAAAGCCCACACGCATCAACGAAGACCCAATGCAGCCAAAAGTAGAATAAATAAATTAAAAACAAATGACATCAGATGTAGGTGAAGATGTAGAGAAACTGAATCACTCATACACTGCTGGTGGAAATGGTACCACCATTCTGGAAAACAGTCTGGCAGTTTCTTGTAAAACTAAACATGCAATTACTATGCAACCAAGCAGTCGTACTCATGGGCATTTGTCCCAGAAAAATGGAAACTTATGTTCACATAAAAACCTGTACATTAATGTTCAGAGCAGCTTTACTCATAATAGCCTAAGCTGCAACAACCCAGAAATTTTTCAGTGGGCGAGTGGCTAAACTGTGGTACATCCATGTAGTCCGGCATACCACTCAGTGATAAAGAACTGGCTACTGATACACACAACAACCTCAATAAATTATGTTGAGTAAAAAAGAGCCAGTTCCCCTAAATTACATACTGTATGATTCCATTTCTCTAATGTTCTTGAAGTTACAAAATTATAAAACTAGAGAATGGATTAGTGGTTGCCAGGGGCTGGGGGTTGGGTGGAGTGGGAAAGGGAAGTGGGTTTGGATCTTTGTGGTGATGTGACTGTTCTGTATTTTGACCGTGTCAAGGTCAATATCTTGGTTGCCACATCGTACTACAACTTTGCAAAATGTTACCATTGGGAGAAACCCCGTAAAGAGTACATAGCGGGGACCTCTTTGTATTATTTCTTGAAAGTGCATGGGAATCTACAATAACCTCAAAATAAAAAGTAGAATTAAAAAATAGAATAAAAAATTAAAAAAAACCCAACAGTAAGAGTTTAAAAAAGAAAGTGGTGAGGGGAATAGATGTGAAGGTAAATGGGGTCACACCCAGCACCCCTGTGGCTGTTCCCTCTACCCTTCGGACGCCCTGCTCTACTAGCAGAGACATGGCGGCTTGGCCACTTGTGAGCTACTCTGTCAATAGCCTCTCCTTCCTCTTTTTACCACGGCTGTGACTGGAAAATGGCAAGGAATCCCTTGGTGTCTTATATACTGCTAAATTCTACCCATCCTTATTTTTTGCGGCCAGGATATTCTTCTTAAGGCAAGGTGAAGCCAGGCACAGCAGGTTTTGTTACGTGGTAATAGGTTGGGCCTCCTCTCAAACTGCCGGCCAGCCTCAGGCTGATCTGCCTTGCTGAGCAGAGCAAGGGGGTGCTGGTGGACCGAAGGCTAGAATTAGGTGCGGGGGCCAGTCACTCGTGGTCCAGCCCCACGGCTGGCAGGAAGGACAGCGGCTGCCACGAAAGCCTTCCTCGTCCTCGTATCCGCCGTGCGGCCCTTCCCCCTTGCCTGGGACAGGGGAACAGCGCCAGCTTGCCCGGCATCCCCGGGCTGTTGCAAGGCCCCGTGCGGCCCAGACGAGTGACAAATCCCGGGTCGCCGCTCTCCGGCCCGGCCCCGCGCCGGCACAGCCCCTGCATCTGGGCTCCTGGGTCAAAGTCGCTGCTCCTCTTCCTGCCCCGTCACCGGCCTCAGCGCTGGCGGCACAACTGGCCTCCCGACACTCTCCTCCCCTACCCCCCAGCCCAGGTCCCCATCCCGGAACCCCAGCACCGCGGGCTCCCGGCGCGCCCAGCGCCCCCCCCCCCCCATTCCACGAGCCTGCAGCGCCCCCCTCTCTTTCTCCTCCACCCAGCCGCCGCCGGGCATCGCACTCTGCAAGGACCTCTTCGCTGTAGGGCTTTTCTCTCCCGCTGGGAGGAGTGAGAGGAACGCGTGCACGTGTGTCCAGGATCCTCCACTCTCCGATCTGGGCCCAGCAGGTGAAAAGCCGGACCTGGGCTCGTTTGCTCACCCGTTAAAGAGTGGGAGGACCATGTGCTCCACAAAGGGGGCTGTGAGGACTAGCCGACTGGTTTAAGGCGGCGAGCTCGGTGAGCACACATGGTGGGTCCCTTCTCAGCGCCGACCTTCCCCCTCCTCCCTCCCGTGGGGTCGTCTGGCAAAATCAGGACTTTTCCTCCAGGGAACGTTGTCACTCTACTGGAGTGAGGTGGAGTGGACCTTCTGGGAGATGTCTAATTCACTTCCTTCTCCCACTCCACTGGAGGATAGGGGCTGCCATGGCCGCCCATCCCCTGGACTGGACAAGTGGGCCACGGGTGAGCTCAGTGGCTCGCAGCTCTGGCTTCCGTTCCAATCACAAGAGGAGATTTTTAAACAAGGATGCTCCAACCCCACCTCCAAAGATTCTCATCTCATTGATCTGGGCATCAGCATTGTTAAAAAGTCCCCAGCCTCTACTCTAACTAGAAAAGAGACCCAGGGCTTTAGCGCTTTTCTCAGTATCCTCACTACAGTGGCAGCAAACTCCTGCAGGTCTGTGAAAACCTATCAGCAGGATTTTTTTTTTTGTCAAGCGGCTTGTGGGATCTTAGTTCCCTGACCAGGGATCAAAGCTGGGCCCTCGGCAGTGAAAGCATGGAGTCCAAACCACCAGGGAATTCCCTCAGCAGGATTGGCGATAGCTTCTGGGTGGGGATTATTAGAAAGTCTGATTCCAGATTTTGGGCCCCATTTCATCTGAGGCTCTTTCCTGTTGGATGGCAACGAAACAAAATTTAGTGGGTAGCGTTGCTGTGGTCTCAAGCCAGAGACTGTGCCCTTCATCACCGCACCCCCCCCCCCCCGCAATGTCTCTAACAGAGTGGGTGGCAATTTTGGTAAAAAGCTCCACAGCAGAGGGGCTGCACTTCTTTCACTTCAAGAGCCTGGAGCAAAGAATGGGGACTGAACGCATTCTGCCGTACTTTCAACATCCCCAACGGTTTTCAGAAGAAGAAACAAGTGAGCGTGAAATCTTCCTAAAGTCCAACTTTGGGCTCAGGCAGAGTTACTTCAGACAAACCCATCACTTCAGACAATAGCCAGAGAATGGGTTAAAAATACAGAAATGGACAGTTACTCACGTTTGGCAGCATCAAGTGGCAGTCTTGCAGCCAGCAGCAGAAATCCCAGGAAACAGTAGAGACATTCCATGCTGAATTCTCACGGATCCCGGCAATCAAGGTTTAACTTGTAACTCCTCTGGCTCTATCCGCTAAGAGCAACAGTGTTCTTCTGGTTTTTGCTGTGCTCCACTCCTTATTTTCATTAAATATGGGCCTCGGGGCAGATCATGTGATGGTATTAAGCTGCATGGCTTGATCTGGTCTCTGGAGTTCAACCACTCATGTGCTTCTGACTCACTTGCTCTTAGTATCTATTTATTCACTTTTCAGATGCACACCATTGCAGTGTTGCTATTCCATATTTCTGGTTAAAGGGACTTCCTTTCCTATGGGTCCTATTTTGATAGCCTTTCCCAAATAAAATTTCAATCTCCAACCTCACTGATTTTTTTTAATTTTTGAAATGTTTTGTTATCTTATATTTTGAACTAGATTCTGTTCATTCATTCTGTTCGTTTTTGAACTTTTGAATTTTATATACAGCAGGTTCTTATTAGTCATCAATTTTTTTAAAAATTTATTTATTTTTGACTGTGTTGGGTCTTCGTTTCTGTGCGAGGGCTTTCTCTAGTTGTGGCAAGCGGGAGCTGCTCTTCATCGCGGTGCGCGGGCCTCTCACTATCGCGGCCTCTCTTGTTGCGGAGCACAGGCTCCAGATGCGCAGGCTCAGTAGTTGTGGCTCACAGGCCTAGTTGCTCTGCGGCATGTGGGATCTTCCCAGACCAGGGCTCGAACCCGTGTCCCCTGCATTAGCAGGCAGATTCTCAACCACTGTACCACCAGGGAAGTCCAGTCATCAATTTTATACACATCAGTGTATACATGTCAATCCCAATCGTCCGATTCATCACACCACCTTCCCCACCTGCCGCTGCTTTCCCCCCTTGGTGTCCATACGTTTGTTCTCTACATCTGTGTCTCAATTTCTGCCCTGCAAACCGGTTCATCTGTACCATTTTTCTCCAACCTCACTGATTATTAACTTGCTGTGACTCGTTTGGTGATTCACTCACCCAGCTCATGTTGAAATGTCACAATTATGCTTCTTTTGCCATAATTTAGACGACCACCTCTTCCCAGCACTAGCTAGTGCTTGTACATCTCCTTCCCCCAAGAGGAAACTAAGACGGGGAGCGATCTCTTCCATCACTTGAAATGGTGGATGACATACATGGATAAAAACATACGCTGTGCCGAAAGGGGACTGAAGTAGCTGCACCACCTCCAGTAGCTGAGAAATTTACTCAAAAGTGCATTTAGGATATCTGTGCAATTCCATATAACTTTTGGAACCACCTGCATCATTTTTGATAACTGCTCTCAAAGCATTTACTTGTGTTGTATCACTCAGGACCAACTGCATTCAACATACAGCATATTTACTTCATGTTACAGAAAGCAAGCATTAAATGTAAAAACAAGCTCGCCTAGAACATACATCTTATCAAATCGTTTCTGGTTACAGAATGTGCAGAAAATGTGGCAACATGACTTTACTGCATGTGATCGTTCTCTAAGTCACACCCACATAACCGTTTTCAGTACACATAGAAGCCCTGGTCAGGGGTGAGGGGAAAATTTGTGGTAGTGATTTATGTTTCAGTTGTGCTAATGATGAATAGAAATAAATAGTCTGTGAAACTCCCTACCCTAAGGCCACACACAGCTCTTTAGAGCTGCTTTTACAGCCTTTGAAGCAAATATGAAGCGAGCAACAGGGAAGGGAACAAATGCAAAACTGAAACAAAACTGTTTTCAAATACAGATGAGTAAGTGAATAATGGAAGTAGCTGTTGGTTTTATGTAATGTATATTACATAAATTACATATAATCTATATAGTTCTGTTTTCTTTTTACAACAAACATGAATAACTTTTATAATTAAGAAAAGCTCTTCAGTGTAGGGGAAACTCACTATTGATTTTTGAAAAGTATGATTTCCCTTTGTTGCTTACGATTAGTTCTGGCCTCTATTTTTGGCCAGATTAGCTCTTTCTGTCTCTAAGAAAACTGGAAGTGTCAGACTCTTAGGTAAGGAGATCTTATTTAGGGTGACAGACACAATGATCAAGTCTTCTCTCCTTCCCTCTCCCGTCAACAGGCGATAGCAATGAACTAAGGCAACAGGCAAAAGGTAGGCAGCTGGATGGAGGCCAAGGCACCAGAAATTCTTAATTTCAAAGCACCACAAATTGGCTAATCAGTGCCTTGATAATCAACAGCTGACAACATATAAAGTCCTTTGTAGGTTTCAAGATACTGGGCTATTTTGGATAAGAAATATCTTCAAGCTTGTTTTTCTTTCCTTGCAAAATAAAATTATACTGTGAAAAAGGTTTGAAATAGTTCCTTCAAAGAAGGGAAGCCTCGCAATTACCTGGTATTATCCACATGATTATCCTGGTGGAAATGCTGTTGAGCAAATAGTCAACTTCTGAGAACGTCCTAAATGGCCTCTCAGCGGCCTGGGTTCTGGCACCCCTCGTGCAGCCACAGTCCCAACCTGAGGAGTAGCCCCTGAGCTGGGAGAAAGGTAGCAGCCACCTCAAGGAAGGCTCGTGGAGGGGCAGGTGGCAGCCACGCCCAGGTGTCACGGCAGGCGGTGGGGGAGTTCCCTTTAGTTTTAGGAATTTTTTAGTTCAAACTGCTGTTTTTAAGCAAGATAATAAAAATGAAGGCCCTTTCCTCTCCAACTCTTGTAAATAGCTGTTGGATGAGTTCTCTATCGCCACCGTTAGCAGAATTTGCAGAGACCTGGAGGCTTGAAACGACACAAATCTAATACCTTGCTTTCTGGTACGGGTCTCAGCAGGCTAAAATCAAAGCGGCAGCAGGGAAGCTCCAATGAAGCATCTGTTTCTTTTACCTTTTCTAGCTTCTAGAGGTCTCCCTGCATTTCCCGGCTCGGGCCTGCTTCCATCTTCAAAGCCAGTCGCGCCGGGCACGTCTTTCTCACACCCAATCACTCTGACACTGATTCTCCTTTCTCCCTCTCTCACTTATAAAACCTTGTGATTACATTGGGCTCACCTGGATAATCCAGGTTAATTTCCTTGTCTTAAAGTCCGTTGATTAGCAACGTTAATACCATCTGCAGCCTTTAATTCCCTCTTGCCACAGGACAGCTTCACAGGTTCCCGGATTAGGATGTGGCTATCTTTGGGGGTGCCATTATTCCGCCTATCACAGTTATACAGCAGGTGACTTAGCAAAAAATTCTGTGTATAAGAACAGTGTGTGATAAGAACAGTGATGGGAAGTAACTCTCAGAGGTTACATGACTTGCTGAAACAAAGCTTTTGATATTTGGCAGAGCAGAAGGCAAGAATAAACTGAAGATAAAGGAATCAGTTCAGAGAGAGAGAAAGCCCATGTGACTGTTTTGTCCTAATGTGGGCTTTTTAACGTGTTATAATCAGAGTCACAGTTTTCAGATTTAAGCATTAACAAATGACGCAGAGACTTCTGTTTTGTGTCCCGTTCCTCGGCCTCTCCTGTCTGGGTGCTTCCCACATGAATAAGTAATTAAACCCCCTGGTTTCTAGGTTTGCTAAGCTTTGAAATTACTCTTCCGTGAAAATACTTTCCCTCGCTTTTCAGGGAAAGAGGAGAAAAGGTCAGTGCATCGTTTTCTGGTCACCTCTGCTATCACAAAGTGGCAACAGCTGTTGTATTTTTAGCCTGATTTTCTACCTGCAGGAATCAGACCACTAGACTCCGGTAAAGGAGTTTTCTTCTTGGGGTGCTGGCTGCAAACGTTTTTTGACGAGACTATTCTTAAGGAGTTGCCCATTTGAACTTAGAAAGAGCAGTAGGTGTAGAAAAGTGTGGGTTATCATACTAAGTCCTAGTTTTGTTATTAAAGTATTTTCTCTGAATTATTAGTGTAGAAGGAGAATAAGACATGAGTTTAATGAGTGGATGTGGAAGCAACGATGCCTTTCTTTTCTACTTTTGGTGCCCGTAGATCAGTGGGACACAAGAGAGAACTAGAATGGGATCTAAGCAGACAGAGAGAAGGGAGGGGCAAAAATAGAAATCTGAATGGAAACCTGGCTTCCAGATTTTTGATAATTATGGATTATCCAGACATGTCTCAGATCACAGGAGCCAGTGCATTGAGCTCATTCATGGGAGATCAATTGTAAGCCCAAGAAAGAAGTTAGAGCAAAAATCAAAAGGGATTTTAACTGTAGAAGAAAGGTCAGGAAACTGAAGCTGGAATAGCCTCTTGGATCTTTATTCTTATGTCTAAATTCAGCTTTTTCTCAATGAAAGTTTTTAACACCTCAGATAGAATTTAATTCACCAGTGGAGGTCTGCCTTTCTATACTAGCCTCTGCCTTTCTATACTAGCCATCATCAACCAAGGCATGAATGACAATCTCTGACCTCAGAGGAGCATAGGATCTCATGGGGAGAATAAGACTCATAGACCAGGTAATAGTATGAAACACCTTTTGAAATTCTTATTCTGGAAACTTTCAAACATACACAATATAGAGAGAATGACATAATCAACTTCCATGTACGCATCACTTGCTCCAAGGATCATCAATATGTGGCCAGTCTCGTCTTATTCATCCCCCTCCCCACACCGTTATCTGCTGGATTATTTAAACACCAATCCTACACATCACTGGTGTGTGGCGTTTAAATTAAGTAATGTAGATAGAGCTAAAGGAGTTCAGAGAAGATGGAGGATGTAGAGACATCTTTATGGAGAAAGTATGACTTAGTTCTTGAGTGATGAGTTAAGCTGGATAAGCACAGAGGAGGCACGGGGAGAGTGCATTCAGGTAGGAGGGCGTAATGTGAATAGAAGAAGGACCATTTTTTACAAAAAGGAATGAAGCACAGATGCGTGCTACGATGTGGATGAACCCGGAAAACAATATGCTAAGTGAAAGAAACCAGACGAAAATGGTCACATGTTGTATGATTCTCTTATATGAAATATCCAGAATAGGCAAATGCATAGAAAGAAAACAGATGGGTGATTGCCAGGGGCTCTAGGGAGGGGAGAATGGGGAATAACTGCTTAGTGAGTATGGGTTTCATTTTGGCATGGTGAAAAAGTTTGGGACCTAAATAGAGGTGGTGGTTGGAAAACATGGTGAATGTATTAGATGCCACTGAATTGTTCACTTTAAAATGGTTCATATGAGTGGCATGAACATATATACACTACCAAATGTAAAATAGATAGCTAGTGGGAAGCAGCCGCATAGCACAGGGAGATCAGCTCGGTGCTTTGTGACCACCTAGAGGGGTGGGATAGGGAGGGTGGGAGGGAGACGCAAGAGGGAGGGGATATGGGGATATATGTATATGTATAGCTGATTCATTCTGTTATAAAGCAGAAACTAACACACCATTGTAAAACAATTATACTCCAATAAAAATGTTAAATAAATAAAGTATAAAATATTTACTATAAAAAATGGTTCATGTTATGTTATGTGAATTTCACCCTGATTACAAAAACAAAAACAAAAAAAGAACAGTAATGATTAACTCCATGACACCCTTTGTTAGGTGTTGCAGGCACGATGCTAGAAACCGAGGATAAAAGGGCACCAAGGATTATGGCGCTGGCAGTCCAGTTGGAGTTAGCAGCCAGGTGAAGAAGCTTGTGCAGGGGCTACGGTAGAAATATGTCAGGGTGCACACTGAGGGCACGATGAAAGGGGCTGCTCAGTCCCAGCTGGGTAGCACTGTCCAGTACAAATATAATGTGAGCCACGTGTGTAACTTTAAATTTCCTGGCAGCCACATTTTAAAAAACTAAAGAGAAACAGTTGAAATTCTTTTCAGACTATGTTCCATTTAACTCGATATCTCTAAAACATCATTTCAGCATGTAATCAATGTGTAAAATTATTGATGAGATATTTTATTTTATTTTATTTTATTTTGCGGTACGCAGGCCTCTCACTGTTGTGGCCTCTCCCGTTGCAGAGCACAGGATCCGGACGCGCAGGCTCAGCGGCCATGGCTCACGGGCCCAGCTGCTCCGCGGCATGTGGGATCTTCCCAGACCGGGGCATGAACCCGTGTCCGCTGCATCGACAGGCGGACTCCCAACCACTGCGCCACCAGGGAAGCCCAGATATTGTATATTTTTTTCATGCAAAGTCTTTGAAGTCCAGTGTGTATTTTAGACCAGCACATTGCAAGTGCTCACTGGCCACATGTGCCAGTGGCTGGTGTGTCACACAGAGCAGCTCCACAGGGACAGGAAGAGCTTCCCCAAGGGTTGAGCAGTGGCCTGGAGTTTGTGTTGCTCCAGGCAACCAAGTCAGGGGTTGGGGGCCACAGCTGGAGGGGAGCTATGAGGGTGACATGCTCACCCTACAGCCAGGGCAGAGGGTCAAGCCTGATTTCTACGGAGAGCGTAATAGGGACAATGTTTTAATGCACATCTGGTATTGTTTTCTCTGACCTATTTCCCAGGAGTGGAGATAAAGAAGAGGAAACACAGAGGTCGAGTTCCCATTACACATAATTGATTTAATGCCCACTCCCTACACCCAACTGTCTCCAGCATTCTTTTCTTATTTTTTTTTTCCAGAGGAAAATTTATTTATTTATTGGCTGTCTTGGGTCTTCGTTGCGGTGCGCATGCTTCTCATTGCGGTGGCTTCTCTTGTTGCGAAGCACGGGCTCTAGGCACGCGGGCTCAGTAGTTGTGGCTTGTGGGCTCTAGAGCGCAGGCTCAGTAGTTGTGGCGCACGGGCTTAGTTGCTCCGCGGCATGTGGGATCTTCCCAGACCAGGGCTCGAACCCCTGTCCTCTGCATTGGCAGGCGGATTCTTAACCACTGCGCCACCAAGGAAGCCCTCTTTAGTCTTCTTGAATCTGGAACATTCCCTCAGCCTACTTTATCTTTCAAGACATTAATATTTTTGAAGAGTGTTTTACAGAATGCCCTTCATTTTAGGGTTCTCTCATGCTTCCTCATGCTTACATTCAGGTTCTGCATTTTGAGTACTGCATAAGTAATACTACTTCCCTTTTATTGCATCACATGTTCTAATAACTTTTGAACACTTTTCTAGTCACTAAATTGAAGAGAGTATTACTTAAAAGTAAGTACATACAAACACTTAGCACAGGGCAAGGCATAGAGTAGGCTCTGGACAATTCTTATGGATTGAGGTTTGGAGGCCTTATGCCAATAAGAGAGGGCTATTGCAATTCTCACATGAAATTTATAAAATAGAAGTTTCCTTCACATAAAAAGCAGGAAGCTTCTGATTTAAGTATATATGGGAAAATTCTGAAAATGTGTAGAATGTGATTTCATTGAAGACATACATAACTACAATGAAACAAACCTCAGCTCACACACATAATAACACAATCTCTCTCGTTGCAGCTGATCAGTTTTTATAAAGAGGCTACATTCCATCTTGCTCTCTTTATCTTCAGCATTTTCTTAATCTGGTGGGTTTGGACAAAAACTTTCTTGCACATTTATTTATCTTTCTTTTGTGAATCATGTGAATTCTAAAGCTTATGTAGTTTTAGAGCTAAATGGTATCTATTCATTAATCCTTTACATGAAATGACTGAAAATGAAACAGGGTTTTTCTCGATACCTTGAACTAAATACGGAAATGCAAAAGAACTCCAGTTCAGTGAAGAGTGTGCCCAGCTGCACGCTCTGTTCCAGAGCCGAGACCTGTGAGTGGAGTCGGGTTTAGGGCCCAGCATCACAGCCCTCACCCCCTGCTTCTCCCAGGGACCCAGGAGAAGGGGTACAGTTGGAAGCTGACACCAATTCTCATGGATCCCTTTCTTTTCACCCGTTCACCACAGAATGCAAATTCTATTACAATTTTTGAGTGTGTGTGTGTGTGTGTATTGGGGGTGCCGATAATATTGACAACAGGTCATAGAAAGTGTAATGTTTGACTGAAGCAGAGAGAGCAACTCCATAGCCACATGTGAATTTCTGGGAGAAGTTTGGGTAGACTGTGGTTCATGGCAGGAGTCAATGCTTTAAAGTTTAAATTTTTAAATATGTTTTGTTGTTCTTTTGACCACTTCCTTACCTTCTTCTGGCATTAGGAAACATTGATCTACAAAGTTAAGGCTATGCACTGAAGTGGTCAAGGAAGTTGCCTTTGTGAAACAGAGTGTTTTACTCGCTACATATAAATTTGTAATGTCTACCCCTGCACCTATTTCCCCCAAATTTTTGTGGGGCAGGACTGTGTGGATTATGTTCATGCCTGGGTCTTAAAGGCAGGTGGGACTGTCAGAATAGGACAAGAGTGTGGGGGCAGATCCCACAAAGTCATAGACTGAAAAGAATTTGGGAAACACTGATATTGAGGAAGAAGAGCGGCCAAATCTTCTAAAAGTATATAAAACCCACCTCATCATAACACTCTCTTTACAGAGCTGGCATTTCGAGATTTCTAGGTTTAAAAATTATATTAGGGCTTCCCTGGTGGCGCAGTGGTGGAGAGTCCGCCTGCCGATGCAGGGGATATGGGTTCGTGCCCCTGTCTGGGAAGATCCCACGTGCCGCGGAGCGGCTGGGCGCATGAGCCATGGCCACTGAGCCTGCGCGTCCGGAGCCTGTGCTCCGCAGCGCGAGAGGCCGCAACAGTAAGAGGCCCGCGTACCGCAAAAAAAAAAAAAAAAAAAAAAAAAGTTATATTATTTTTCTTGCTATTACTTGTCCTTGTTTGATTTTGTCTTCATTTGCTCATCTGCTGAACTGAGTGTGCAGAGGTTCATAAACAGAATGTGAAACACGGGTCGGGAGAATCAAAGGGGCCACCTGTCGGGGCAGGCTGCCAGAGCCGGCGGCTCTGAATCACAGGGGCCCGGATCACATGCTGGGCATTGGCTTCACATCTCTCTGGAACCTGTGTGTTCACATCCTGGCCTTTCTTTCCTACACGCAGCAGCATGCTTTGGTTGGAAGCCATTACTATCGTCCTGTTTGATTGCTTGTTTAACCATTGTGAAAGATCACTCCCGTGATCCTGATGGACCAGCCATTATGCATATAAGAGTTTTGACTATAAGAGGGCAGGCTGTGGGATGCTATTCAATTTATGGCCTCCCACCATGTGACTCTGTGCAGCTGAGGGGCCTGACTGTGGACCGTTAAATTTCATTAGAAAAGACCATGCAGAACTTGTAAAAGCTACTCAGTCAATTTTGGGGCTTCTACAGTTTGAAAACCATCTGAAACTATTTGAAAAGTTTATTCTCTTTTAAAATGAGTTATCAATCATAGGGAAGGTTGGAATCAAGCTATTGCTTGGTTCCACTCAGAAAAAAATAGCTCAAATTTTTGGGTTGCCTTTCCAAGTTCAAAAATCAGCCTCATCATTAGTTAATCCTTAGGCAGACGCTATTCTTTGCCTACTCCAAAGCCATGCCCTATTCCTCATTCTCTGATGCCGTTTGAGCTTTGGGTGGAGATCTCTAGCTCTCAAGGAAGGGGGATCCAGCCCCTGGCCTAAGTGAGCACATGATCCACTTCTGGCTAATACCAAGGGGGGAAGTCTGCTGGGACGGGGGTGTCTGAGGGAATATTTTCTTCTCCTATAAGAGAAGGGTATACCAGGTCATTTCTTTGCCCTTGTTGCTGCCAGTTTTCTGTCTTTGAACATGGTCACTTGAAGAAACTCTCTGAGGAGCTATCTCTATTCTCTTGCAACCCTGAGGGGACAGGGGAAGAGACCTTGAGCTGTTGAATCAGTGCCAGCCCTATCTCTGGATTCCTTGTCACGTTAGAATTAAAAACCCTATCGGTAGGGTATTCTGTTACTTGAAGCCAAAAGTAGTCCTATGTGTTATAAATAGCACTGGTTACCTGCAAGGCCCTGTGCTAAGACATCAGGGAAATAAAAGACCTATTGGATACGACTCCCATCCTCAAGGGGCCTGCAATCCAGGTGGCAGACCTTTTCCAGTCAAGGGCCAGAGAGTCAATACTTCAGGCTTTGGGAGTTGTACAGTCTCTGTCACAACTACTCAGTCCTGCAGCTGCGGTGAGAAAGCAGGTGTAGACAAGATGGAAATAAGTGATTTTGGCTGGGTTCCAACAGAACTTTATTTATGGACACTGACATTTCATAGGTTGTTCAAGTGTCGCAAAATATTCTTCTTCTGTTTTTTCCTCAACCATCTGAAAATGTAAAAACCTTTTTAGCACACTGTACCAAACTGTGAGGTAGGCTAGACTTGGCTCATGGGCCGTAGATTACTGACCCCTGAGCTGGACGAAGGAAAACCCTAGAAAAAAGACTATCTCTTTGATTTACAGGAAGGGTGAATTGAAAGTTTTGTTGTTCCACTTTTGTTTTTAAACAAAAGATAACCTCTCAGCAATTGAGAAGGGCTGGCCAAGAGGTGAGGGAGGACTGGAAAACCAAGGTGAATGGAAGAAATGTTCAAGGACTTTCATGCTTTTGAGGTTTAGTTTAAGAAGTTCTCTACTCCGCCAGGTCACTTAGATAGTCACCCACACCTACTTCTATTAATCCCATTGTTTCAGCTTTCGGATATTGGTCTTTAATCGATCTAGAGTTCACTTCCGTACCTAGTGGTAGGTGGGGATCCAATTTTATTTTCATCCACGTAGTAGCAAGATTTCCCAAGACCATCTTCCGAGAACCTCTCTTTTTCCTGGTTTGTTGTAGAGGATGTTTGGGAGCAACTTGGGTGTCTGTCACCTGGGGACCAGGAGAGTCAGATGTAAGGATGGGTGCTCTGGGGTACTAGGCAGCAGGGAGAAGAGAAGCCTAGAAGTCCTCACAGCCACGTGGACCTTAAGACTGTAGGGGGAACATCACACACAACACATGTGTAACTTAAAGACACGTGCATTCACCACTGCCACACCGCCTTTTCACAAAGCCCGAAACAGAGAGTCACCTTAAACATAGAATGCTGGGGTGGGGGAAGATGGGAGTGAGGAAAGTGAACAAGAGAATAAGTAAAATATAAAACAAGGGAACAGACTTATGTGGAGACTAATGAGAATGTGCTTCAAACAGAGGGATAAAGTTAACTCAACTTTCCACCTAGGTTAACATTTTTTTTAAGTTTTTTAAGTTAATGAGGATCTTGAAAAACCAGATCTGTTTCATGTTGTGACCTGGGGTTTCCTGATCATTTCTGCCTTCTGAGTGAAAGCCTGGTGATTTATCCTGCCACAGAAATGAAACTTCCCCCAAGGGGGGAGTGGCAGATCACTTGATGAGTGAAAAAGTGCCAGAGGTTTTGTCAAGTGTGGGCTAGTGTGAGAAAAGAAGGTAGCAGTGCTGCAGGAAGAACATTCTGGCAGGGCTGTGAGGCTAGAGCAGAGAGAGTTAATGGTCATCCACCCAGGATAACAACAATGGCAATGACAATGATTGTTTTCCATATGTTGGACAATAATTTTTTTTTTTTTTTTTTTTGCGGTACGCAGGCCTCTCACTGTTGTGGCCTCTTCCGCTGCAGAGCACAGGCTCCGGACGCGCAGGCCCAGTGGCCATGGCTCACGGGCCCAGCCGCTATGCAGCACGCGGGATCTTCCCGGACTGGGGCACGAACCCGCGTCCCCTGCATTGGCAGGCGGACTCTCAACCACTGCGCCACCAGGGAAGCCCATGTTGGACAATAATTTAAGTGTTTTACATCCTCACAACAACCCACCAAGGTGAGGAGAGGAGATAATAGGTACTCTAATTGTTCTGATTTTTCAGATGAGGGGACTAAGGCACTGAGAGGTGAAGCAATTTGCCCAAGGTCACACAGTAAGTACTAGAACTGAGATTTGAACCCCTGCAGTCTGGTTCTGGAATCTGCCACTGAACCCTCTTGCTAGGCTGAGGGTTTCACTAGGTGTTATCAGTACCTGATGAAGCTATATCACTGGTACCACTTAACTTATGCTCGTGGTATTAGTGGTTTAACTATAAAAGATTTAACCTTTTAAAATATGGGGGCATTCAGTATTACAGGGGACAATATATAGATTTTTTTGCCATAAAATCTTCTTTCAGGAATATTTGTTCTGTGGTTTTATTTCTCAGTAATTTCATATACCACCAATTATTTTTAAGTAAAAAATATTGAGGGTCATATTCTTTGCTGGTGCCACAATATACTGTGAAGTGTTCTTCCTGGGTTTGGATATTGGGAATGACACAGGTGAGAAGGGGCCGTTTGGATGGAGGTACAACTATGACAAATTAACAGGTTAACTGGACCTCTTAATCTCTAATTATATTATTCATAACTGAATCAATGGAAAGGATCCTGGCATGTCTTCATTAGTCTCAAAAACAAATGGTTGCATTTTACACTACCAAACAGATAAAAAATACTGTCAGTGAGCAGAATAAATGAAGAGGAAAGAAAACGATTAGAATAATGTCAGTGAGCTGTAGAAAAGGGAAAGTTAAAGACTTTTGTATTCAGTGCTGTCCAGTGTTAAACTGATCTTTCAGGCCAGTGTTTTGGAGTGTGTTCAAACCACGAAAAAAGAGCAACATTCTTCATTAGCTGGAGATAATAAGAGGCATTTTCAGTGGGATTTAATGCTGGGTAGAGACTGCACCAAGCATGGAAATAACTGAGTCTGAACTCATTGAACTGATTTGTGCTGTTTACTGATGTTCAAAAATAAAAAGACCCCATTGATTCAAGTTTTCTGCCCCCAAATCCTTTCATCAAGTGTGCAAGGAATTGGCATGACACTCAAGGCCACAAAGAGCGACACCATGGAAAAGAGACTCGTAAAGGAAGTGGACTTTTCTGGCAGGAACACGCCACGGCCTGTGAAAGGGAACACTGAATGTCTGTAGGGCCAGGCCAGGGGCCACAGCTGTCAGATGGGGCCTGAGCGGACACATGGCTTCTGCCGAAGGAATCGGGTTTCTGAGAAAGAATTAAGGCTCGGCCGAGGTGCCGGAGGAGAGCTCAGAATGGTGAAAAAGACAGCTGGGGTTGGCACCAGGAGAGCACGCCAGGCCCCCTGAAAGGCAGCAAATAAGGGCCATTGTTCAAGGGCATTCCAGCCCCCAGGGGCTCAACCAGACCTGCTGAGAGGAGGTGGCTGTCCCACTGTGGGGGCTCACACTGGACTCCAGGACGCACAGAGCTGGAGTTTGCAGGCTTAATCCAACTTTTAAGAGGAGAAGATTATAAAAGTATGCTTTAATAGGGACATCTTTTAGAAATACAGTCCACCCAAAGGGGATACCCTCGTGAGACAAATGAAAGAGACAATTAGGAAACATCAACATAAAGGAGGAAGAGGAGAAACGGGCTTTAAGACAGAATTCTCTCTCTCTACACACCCATCTATATGTATGTATATTTACATTTTAATATGAAAAATTTCAGACATATCTAAGGGCAGAATAGCACAATGATTCCATGTATATCTATCACCTGGATCTAGTCATTACTAACATTTTACCGTGTTTTCTTCATATATTTTGATCTATTTCTTTCTTTACCATTATTTTAAAATAAATCCCAGACACTTCCTGCATATTTCTGTATGTATCACTAATAAAAAATCACCTTTTTTTTTAAAGTTGGAATTGCTTTCACTGGGGTGAGTACCGCTGACCCGCCGTGGTCAGGTAAGTGTTCTACCCCAGAAGGCAGCTGAAGCCTGGCGCCTCCACCCACCACCTCCCTGGGTCAGCGGAACATGCAAAGCCCAGTCAGAGGGTAGAGGCAGGGGTGGAAGCCACCAGGACCTGGGGCTGGATGAACAGGAGCGGGTAGCATCGGGCTGGGCCGCCTTGGTCAGCACATACTGTCCAGGCAGCGTCACTGGGCCCAGCACAGGGGTTGAGGCTCTCTGGGAGAGGCAGGCAGGCAGCACCCCAGGGTAAAAAGAACATGTTTTGTAACTCCAAATTGTAACAGTTCTAACTTAATAATTCCTTAATATCACTTCATACTTAGGCGACTGTATTGGTTATCTGTTTCTATGTAACAAAAAAATTTAGTGGCTTAAAATAGCACAAATTCATTATTTCCCAGAATCCATGATATGGAGGACCACCTGCATTATTAATTAAACAATAATTATTAATTAAGACAATAGTAATTATTACTAGAGCAAACACACTTCTTTTGTGACAGGTATTGTTTTAAACACTTTACAAAACTTAACTCATTTAAGTCTTCATAGCAACCTTACTTAGGCAAATGCTCTTACTATTCCCATTTTATAGGTGATAAAATTTGAGGCACAGAGATGTTAAGTAACTTTTCCAATGTCACACAGCTAATAAATGATATAGGTATGATATGAACACCAGCAGACTGGGTTCAAGACCCAGACCCAACCCAAGACCCAGAATCTGTGCTTGTACCACTATATTATGCTGCAGCATTTTATTCCCCTGCCTACTATACACCTCTACTATTATATCTAAAAGATACCTTAAAGTTACCGTGTTCAAAACTGAACTCCTGATTTTGCCCCCCAAACCAACTCCTTCCACAGCGTGATGGGTATTGTGGATTTGCTTGCTCTACATCTACCCCAAGCTCCTTCTAAAGTACCTTCCAGGGCTTCCCTGGTGGCGCAGTGGTTAAGAATCTGCCTGCCAATGCAGGGGACATGGGTTCAGTCCCTGCTCCGGTAAGATCCCACATGCTGCGGAGCAACTAAGCCTGCATGCCACAACTACTGAGCCTGCGCTCTAGAGCTCACGTGCCACAACTACTGAGCCCTTGCTCCGCAACAAGAGAAGCCACTGCAGTGAGAAGCCCACACACAGCAACGAAGACCCAACACAGCCAAAATAAATAAATAAAAATAAAATAAAGTGCCTTCTAATACTGCAGAGGCTGGAAAGCTAAAAACTACATTGCCCAGACTTTCTTGAAGCTAGAGTTCCAGATGTCAGTTAGGTTTCGACAATCAGTTGCAAGACCTGAATTTGGAACTGATTTTATGAGGAGAGGCAGGGCACATGCATCTCTTTACTAATGAGGAGGAAGTGGTAGAGCTCTGAGGCCTGCAGAAGTCAGGGTGGCTTCCTAGCTTAGCAGAGGCAGCTTGTTGACTCTGACTTGGCCGTGAGACTGAGAGTTTTTCCTAGAAGCTCAGGGTAGAGCCTCTATTGTTACATCATTTTATACTCTGAAATGTCTTTTTCTGCTTCAACTAGAGTGGAATTTTCTGTTAGGGTGTATTCTGTTCTCTGCAGCTGAACCTTGACCGATGATGTAGTCTGCCTTCCCTCAGCAGCAATTCTGTTCTTCCTGGATACGTATGTGTGTCAAAGTTATTTAACTGTACACGTTAAATATGAACAATAATTTATTATTATTTATTACTATTTATTATGCCTCAGTACAGCTATTAAATTAAATATGAAAATGAAAATATGGTCCATTTGAATTAATTTTTATGTATGATGTGAGGTATGGCTCAAAGTTCATCTTTTGCATGTGAATATCCAATTGTTCCAGCACCGTTTGCTGAAAGACTACCCTTTCTCCGCTGAATTGCCTTCAGATATTCATCAAAAATCAGTTGTCCACCTCTGCTTAAGGACCTGGTATTAACCAGCCCTGTGAAGCCACCATGGTGCATCCTAGGGACATTATTGTGGATGCTATTGAAGGCATCACAGGTACACTAGAAACTCCTCTGATCTCAGCACATGGAATGGTTAGCCTTGTCCTGAGCAGCTGTTTGTTTGTGTTCTCTTTTTAGGAAAAATGTCAGGGTCACTATGGGCTCATCACTCATTGTTGCCTTCACGCTGTGAGGAAGCCTAGAGGCCCCTGTGCCACCACCGCTAGTAAGTGCAGAGCCCGTACTGCAAGCATGTTGGTGACAGTCCTCATTCTTGGCTCCATTTTATCTTTCCTGCTCTCACTTTCCCTTTTTTTTTGCGGTTCGTGGGCCTCTCACCATTGTGGCCTCTCCCGTTGCGGAGCGCAGGCTCCGGACGCGCAGGCCCAGCGGCCATGGCTCACGGGCCCAGCCGCTCCGCGGCATGTGGGATCTTCCCGGACCGGGGCACGAACCCGTGTCCCCTGCATCGGCAGGTGGACTCTCAACCACTGCACCAACAGGGAAGCTCTCTCACTTTCCTTTTGCCCTAGTTTCCTCATCTACTTGTTTAAAGTTTTATCTTACTGTGAACATTTTTGTAAGTCATCTCATATCCTTTCTAGAATAAAGTTATACCTGAATAAATAAATAACAATTGTTAAAATAAATTAAGTCCTACAAGATCAAGCACCTTCTTCCCATAAAATTTTTATAACCTAAGAAGATTTTTCCAGGACCTACTCACTTGAGCAGTATCATTCACAGGGGCATTCTGGCACAACAGTGAGTGGGGGCAGTCCCTTGGAGTCATGGGATTTGCTCTGCAAGGGCCCGAGCCTGGTGTTGAAATGCCTCCAGGCCAGCAAGTCCTGTGACTCTGAGTCAGCTGCCCAGGGCTCCTGGAGAGAAGATCATTACCTCCCTCTTCGTCTTTCTCAAAAGTGAAACAAATGCCAAAGAACTCACTAGCCACTGAGCAGATAAATGACCGGCATCTTCTCTGATGCCCAAATTCAGCACAATTAGTTCAGCAGGTGGGTTCTGCTTTGCTGCACCAGCTACGCAGGAAACAGGGAGCACAGAAAGCCAGCCACTAAGTTAACTCACCTTGCCTGTGGCAGACTATTCGAAATATTGCAGGAAAAAGGATGGATGAGGGTCAGGTATCACATTATTGAACTCTGATGAAGCACCATAATGTTTCAGGCAGCATGAGAGAGAGAGCAGGGTCTTCTCAACCTCAGTCACCCTTGTACCACCTTCCTGATTTTTGTCATATCTGCGTACTTTTTATTGTAGTTTTAACTTAATATTTATCTTTGGATCTACTAGTGATACTTTAATCTCACCCTAAGCAATAGTACTCATGAATTCAGGAGTTTGATACGCTAGCTATGTTTTTTTCTATCTGTAGAAAAATAATCTACTGTAGCTATAGAAAAGTAATCTATTGTAAAATAAATATTGGAAACCGGTTGAAATTTAAAAATGTGTTCACATACCTCCAAAAGTCATCTCAGGTACCTCCAGAGGTAGACGTGCCACACTCTGGGACAAACCAGAGGAAAACAATCCTGGATCTCATAGGACTGCAGAAAAGTGTTGGCTCCAGTGGGACTTGGGGGATCAGAGAATCTGTTCTTTAAAAGAGTCACATGTGGGACTTCCCTGGTGGTCCCGTGGTTAGGAATCCCCTTTCCAATGCAGAGGACGTGGGTTTGATCCCTGGTATGGGAACAAGATCCCACATGCCTCGGGGCAACTAAGTCCGTGTTCCTCAACTACAGAGCCCACGTGCTCTGGAGCCCACGCCACAACTAGAGAGAAGCCCACGCTCCGCAACAAAGAGCCCGCGTGCCACAAGTAAGACCCGACACAGCCAAAATAAATAAATAAATTTTTAAAAAGGAAGGAAATTAAAAAAAAAGAGTCATATGTACATATGTGCATTATTATAGACTGAGACATTGAATACCATAAATGTAATTCACCACCCCCAAAATTAATCAAGTCAGCAAACATTCGTATATTGATTCACCTTCTTTTTTGTTTGGCCACGCTGCATAGCATGTAGGACTTAGTTCCGCGACCAGGGATCAAACCTGTGCCCCCTACATTAGAAGTGTGGAGTCTTAACCACTGGACCGCCACGGCAGTCCCTTGATTTACCTTCTTAATTAGGTAATGGAAATAGGCCAGCTGGGGTTTCTTCTGCTTCAAGCCTTAGTTATTTTCTTATTTTCTTTTTTTTTTTTTAATTTAGTTTCGGCTGCGTTGGGTCTTCGTTGCTGCACATGGGTTTTCTCTAGTTGCAATGAGCAGGGATACTCTTCGTTGCGGTACGCAGCCTTCTCATTGTGCTGGCTTCTCTTGTTGCAGAGCATGGGATCTAGGCATGCAGGCATCAGTAGTTGTGGTACGAGGGCTCAGTAGTTGTGGCTCGTGGGCTCTAGAGCGCAGGCTCAGGAGTTGTGGTGTACGGGCTTAGTTGCTCCGCAGCACGTGGTATCTTCCCGATCCAGGGCTCGAACCCATGTCCCCTGCATTGGCAGGCGGATTCTTAACCACTGCACCACCAAGGAAGCCCGCTTAGTTATTTTCTTACTAGAAATTTTGTTTCAAGTTGAATAACTTTCCTTTTGAGCTCCTCTCTTCTAAATCTTGTGAGTAAATGGGAATTAGGGAGCTATGTAGTGATAAAGTACTACTTTCACAGGATAAAGAATCACTCATGTATGCAGATCTAGAAAAAAATGAGGCTTTGGAAAACCAAAATAATCACACGGCAGGGACTATAACTTGTACACCATTCCTGATTCTGTTTTGAAGCTTCTGATAAAACGGAGTCTTTAAAACAAATGTGTTAACTAATGTCAATAGTGCAGTGTTTGTAACACCCTTTAGAAACAATGCTGGCAGTTGTAAGTTCTCTCTATATTTTATGAGTAGTACTTAAAAAAAATTATTTATTTGGTTGTGCCGGGTCTTTAGTTGTGGCATGTGAACTCTTAGTTGCGCCATATGGGATCTAGTTTCCTGACCGGGGATTGAACCCGGGCCCCCTGCATTGGGAGCACAGAGTCTTAGCCACTGGACCACGAGCGAAGTCCCTATGAGTAGTACTGATACTTGTTCATTCAGTTTACTAAGTGCCAGTAAAAGAAAGTTTCGTTTACAAAATATCAGCAAATGTGACCCGAGGAAAGACCGTATTCCAAAGGGGGCTGGGATTTTCCCTGGGAACCCATGTGGAGTTGCAAATGCTGAGGGAGAGGGGCAGGGATCCCATCAGAAAGGGCTAGGAGAGAGAATATTTTCAGTCTGTGTTTTCACTCTCTGCTGGGCATGGGGGGAGAAGGAGGACAAAGAGAACTTTTGTTGTAAGGACGGGAGAATGGGGTTGGTGGTGTTTGGTCACGGCACTGAGCATGTACAGGCACAAGAGAAAAAAATGCAAAAACAATTTTCCGCAAGTCAAGGAAGAGAAAGCTTATTTATCAACAATAAAAGGACAGGAAGGGGCTTCCCTGGTAGCGCAGTGGTTGAGGGTCCGCCTGCCAATGCAGGGGACACGGGTTCGTGCCCCGGTCTGGGAAGATCCCACATGCTGCGAAGCGGCTGGGCCCTTGAGCCACTGAGCCTGCGCGTCCGGAGCCTGTGCTCCGCAACGGGAGAGGCCACAACAGTGAGAGGCCCGCGTATTGCAAAA
>NW_020837949.1:74811999-74850488 GCF_003676395.1 Aethalodelphis obliquidens | reverse complement strand
AAAAAAAAAAAAAAAAAAAAAAAAGGACATGAAGTGTAATCAAGTATTAACTGCAGACAGATCTGGATAGTGTTAGAGCTGAGTTCTAGGACTTCTAAACTGAAGCTAGCCCAGACAGGTTTGTAAAGACATTATTTTTTAAAAAATCAGGCATCAGAAGCAGAAAGAACACATGACATTCTGAGAGATGCTGCATTTAGTTAACCAGAAGTGCTGATTTATAGCTTCAGAGTGATGGGTTGGCAGGCTAAGGGCATTGTGGGACAGGCAAGGCCAGTACCACGAAGCAGGGGATCAAGACAAGGGCTAAGACATCAGGCATTGGTTTGGGGGTGCTGTCACCTCCTTGAGGATGGAGGTTGGAGGGATGTGGTAGAGGCTCTCTCTGCAGCTTGGGTCATAGCAGCTCTTAGACAATGGCAAAAGAAGGCAAATGGGAAATTTCAAGGTTTTTAACAGTTCCTGCGAACTGTTATGGTGGAAACAGAGGCTACAGGGCAGAACAGATTAGGAGAAAGTTGCCTCCCCCTGCACCCCCAGGTCACCCAGAGAAAGTAGAAGGCAAATGAGACTTCCATAGAAATTTGAAGTTCTTCTAATTTTAGGTTAAACTTCATAGAGCTCTTTTCTTGACAGCTGGACTACATTTAGTGAACTGAAGACAGTGAAGACAAAGTCTAGACATTGCAGCCTCCAGTGTCCCCTCCCCCCTTCTCTTCCACATAGTGGTCACAGGAACATACAATGTGACATGTTGGTGGTGTGATGGAAAGATCCTCAAAAACACAAAAAGCACAATTCAGCAGTCATGAGCTCTATGAGTTTGGTGAAGAAAGAACTGTGTGAGTATGAGTGTGTATGTAGGTGGGCAAGGTCTAAGAAAGTGCATCCTGGCATTATTTATGTTAGTAAATTGCTAGAAAAACCCAAATGTCCATTAGCAAAGGAGAGGTTAAATAAATAATGATACATTCATGCAATGGAATACTATGCAGCCATTAAAAAGGAGACCTTTGTATCAGAGTTTGGTCAGGACATCAGAAGAGCCTCTGTGTATTCTATGACTGATCCAGGATGGGCACATAGCCCTGAGCAGAGCCAGAGAGGCTGTGGGAATTTTGCTTGGAATCTTTTTTTCTTCACTGACTTTCAGAGAAGATGTAGAGTCTGGAGCTGTGGCAGGAATGTTGTCAGATGAAAAGGGAGCCTGAAAAGAAGCCTAACTGGTAGTGAGACCTTACCAAGGACAGTTTCAGGCAAATGGCGGGTGGGAGACAAATGGGTTGAAGAGTGAGAGGAGACTGGGCAGAGGAGGGGAGCCATCAAGTGAAGCTAACATTTAAAGACACGTGGCTGTTACAGGGAGTAGAGAGCTGGAGTGGTGGCAAGAAGATGAGATGGAGAGCATTTTGCATTTGTTTCTCCACCCCCCAAGCAGGGAGGAGATGCTACAGCATGTGTGACATTTATGGGAGACTCAGTGAAGGGGGAGTGGATAACTGGTGGTGTCAGATGGCACGTGTGAAGGGCTGGACTTGGAGTGCAGAAGAGAATGACCAATGTCTTCTTGGATGGCTTCGAATTCTCTGTGAAGTATGAGGAGGGGTCATTCTTTCAGAGAGAAGATAGATTAGGCGACAGTGGAGAACGGCTTAGTTGGGAACAGTGTAATCAAGTATTAACTGCAATCAGGTATTAACCTTTCGGTACTGCCCGAGCCCCCTGGAGGAACTGTGTGGATTTCTGGGCAGTGTCACCGAGATCGTAGATCGTGACTCACAGCGCAGCTGTCTGTAGCACCACTCTGCCCTGCAGGTGTGTTGGTCACAGGAGACAGCCTCCCTGGGTTTCAGGTTGGCCAGGCAAGTACCTGGAGGAAGGGGGTGCAGAAGAGTTGCAGTTACGTATCTTTAAGAGTGATTGACTGATGGGCCATGGGCTCTAAGCTAGATAAGGAAGCATGTGAGGTCAGGAGGTGCCTCAGTCACTTGGGGATAGTTCTCTCTCCCTTAGAGTTTCATTTTCCTCTTCCTTTAGCAGCTTGTTAGAAGCTGCTTGGCCAGTTAGAAGGCTAGGGTTGTTTCTTAAAGCCATCCCTGTCCAATTCTGCCCCCACCAGTGAGCTGCCTAAGGTGGTACTTTCTGCCAAGAAATTTTTTTTTTCCTTTCTGTTTTGATGAGATTCCGCTGTTTGGTCAAGCACAAAAACTGGTCTGCAGGGCAGATGGCATCTTCAGAGCAGTTGGGAATCCTGTCTCTCTGGGTCTCTGGATTGTTCTTTTTGTTTTTTGAAGGTAAAAGAAAAGTTTTATTTTTCTTACTGTTAATTGATCTAACAAATATCAGTCTGCTCAAAATAATAATAGCAACAATGTATCTGATTATGTATGCATATGGATGTATTATATATATATACGGATCTCTGGTTTTGATGAAAAAAAGCACATAAGACCTGAGGCAATGTCCATACAGGACTGGTCCAGGGGCTCACTGGAAGGGACTTACGGCAACGCTGCTGGTCAGTCTCCCAGTCTTCATGGCTATTATTGCTGTATATTTTCAATGACAAAAAATTCATCATCTATTATCCTTTGAAATGCGAATAGGTTATGTCTTCTGTCTTCAGCACCTACATGGTGGGGAGGAAAGCGGAGAGGGATAAATCAATAAGACTTTTCAAAGAACAATTTAACAAACTCTATTAAAATGAAAAATTTTCAACTCAGCACTTTTGCTTCTTACAAAACACTACCACAATGCAAAGATATATGTTCTAGAATGTCCTAGTGAAGGACTGTGGGCCCATAAATAGGGGCCTGGTTAAGTAAATTAAGCAATGGACACACAGTGGAATACTATATGGACTTTGAAAACAGTGAGGTCAGCCGCTCGCGCCTTTTGAGATGGCCCGCCCCCTTATGTGGAGCATGTTTCTGCTGGGGCCACTCTCGCCTTTTGGGACAGACCGCATTCTGCCTATGGAATGTGTATCTCTGCTTTCAGTTTATTATGGCTCACTCTTGAATTCTTTCCTGTGCGAAGGAAAGAATTGGTGGCCCAACCCAGGGACTCCCCTGGGACATGACCAACCTCTTGTGCCCAAGTTTCCTGCAATAACTTTACAAAGGAAGAGGAAGAAGGTGGTCTTTTCTCCCTCCCCACTTTTCCTTTGATTATAAAAATGTAGCCCACTTAGTTCTCGGGGCAGAGCTCTCTTGCTTGCCTGCTTCTATCCTTCATAAGCATCCTATATTAATAGATCTACTTATCTAAAAAAACAAAAAACAGTGAGGTAAATCTATATGTACTGACATGGAAGGTTCTTCAAGACGTTCTGTTCAGTGACAAGATGCAAAATAGTATGATAGCATCGATAATGATAATACCTATCAGAATGTGTATAAGGAATAAAAATGGAAGAAATGCACACAAAAATGTTAAAGACAATGTTATTGGGAACGTGGAGTATAATTTTCACTTTATGTATTTCTATGTGGTCTGAATTCTCTATAGTGAACAAGCATAATTTTAGTGAATAATGGAATTATTGAACATAATTTCTCTCCTACGGATGTTACACTCATTACTGATCACACAATCTCTGGGTGGTGAATATTACCTATTCTACAGATAAGAGGATTAGAAAAGTTAACCTGCCCAAGCTCACATTTAGATCATCTAAAGAGATAATCTTTTCAAACTCTATATCATAAAGTGAATATAGTCTTCCCAGGCTCCGCTTATCTCGCTTTAGAAGCTCACTTCTGGCCCTTTGAGCTATTTCTCCTTCCCATTATGATTTCACTTCCCTCTCAAAACTATTAAAATTCATTTCCTCTGGGAAGTTACCACAGGCTCATGGCTCCTCGTGACTCCATTAACCTTACTCTGTAGCATTTTGATATACTCATTGCAGTGCTTTTGTATATATGTTACCGTTTGAATTTGATTCTATTCTCCTTCATCTTCATCTTTGATGATGAGCTCCTTGATAGACTTGACACTTTGTTTAGAACTTCCCATAATTCTTCAGAGCCTGTTTCCAAACCTCAATAGGTCTTAGGACTGAATCCTTAGTGTAACATTTGCATTTGGTGGGTCCTTAATATTGATGATCAACAATTCCTATAAATCAGGCAAACTTTTTCTTACACAGAACTGTATGTTTTCTCTACTGAATTATGTAAATGTCCCTCAGTTGAATAGCTTCTAAATTAATAGATAATTCCAGTAAAGTCATGTCCTCTTTTGAATTTTTTTTTCTTGGTATAGGGGAGATGTGAATCATATAGAGTCAATAGAAGGTTTCCAAATGGAAAAGCTTGACAACCATTGTGATAAAAAAATATCAGTGGCAGAGAATTCCTCTATTTCTCCACTTCAATGCTGACAGGACTAAATGCTGTTTATGTTATAAATGACCAAGGAAATAAGACTAGACTTCCAGTTGGTTGATAACATACGGTTGAGAAAAGAGCCTCAAGGTTATCATATTGATTCTAGATTATCTTCCTTGTCTGGTGTAAGTAGAGAGACAAACACATACTTACCCAAATAAGTGAATCAAATGTAGTTTCCATTCTGCTCCACAAATATTTGAATGTGTACCTTTAACATTTCATTAGCAGCAAAAATAACATGGTCTACATCCACAGTCAGTTGTTCTTTAGAGTAGTCTTACTCTTGTACTTCAGTACTTGAATGAATGGAATCTTCAGAGTGGAATATTTAATTCAAGACTTGGAAACAATTTGACAAACTAGTTGATTCATAGTGATCACTTCAGAAATCTAAAAGCTACTCGATAATACAAAATTTAGGGTGGGAAAGAAGGCATTCCTTTTTTGTTTTTCTAAATTAAACCTTTAAAAATTTGTAAACTTATTTCAAGTACATGGAAAAGTACAGAAAAAATATAATGAATAATTATGTACTCATCACCCACTCTATAAAATTTTACTATTGTCGTATTACGTTTAAATTTTTAAAAAGTCACAGATATAAAGCCCCCTGTATATGCCTCCTAAATCTCATTCTTTTTTTTCCCCACCCTGAACAAGCTCTATTCTGAATTTGGTGCTTATTATTCTCATGCTGTTATTCCTTTACTATGTTTATAAATTCATAAGCAATATATAATATTGTTTTGTACTTTGTACTTTCAGTGGTATATTATACAAATCATTCTGCACCTGTGCTTTCTTGGCTGTTTATACATGTAACTCAAGTTGTTGTACAGATGTATCCTATTATACCAAAGTGTATCTGTTATCATGGGCATCGACTTCTGGTTTTTTCCAATGTTTTGCTACTACAAGCAATTCTATTTAAAGTTTTATACATGTCTCCTTTTCCCACATGCAGTAGTTTCTCATATATTCATGTGCATATAATCATCTGGTGAGTCTTGTTAAAATGCAGACTCTGATTTGGTAGGTTTGGGATGGGGCCTGAGATTCTGCATAGTTTCCAGATGGTGTTGATGTTGCTGGTCCTAGGACCACGCTTTGAGGAGCAAGGGCCTTGCAGAGGAGTAAAACTTCTAGGTTGTAGAGGATGATCATCTTCAAAGTTACTAGATATTGCCAAATGGCTCTCTGGAGTGCTTGCACCAATCCACACTCCTATCAGCAGCTCACCAGAGTCTCCACAATGTTACATCTTCATTAACACTGTTATTGTAAGACTTTGATTTTTGCCCATTTGATGGGCATGAAGTGGTATTTTGTTATATTAATTTACCTTTGATGAGTATTATTGAAGTCAGACCCCATTGAGTTTCTTCTTCTGCAATATATATTTTTTTTTTTTGCGGTACGTGGGCCTCTCACTATTGTGGCCTCTCCTGTTGCGGAACACAGGCTCTGGACGCGCAGGTTCAGCGGCCATGGCTCATGGGCCCAGCCGCTTTGCGGCATGTGGGATCTTCCCGGACCGGGGCATGAACCCGTGTCCCCTGCATCGGCAGGCGGACTCTCAACCACTGCGCCACCAGGGAAGCCCTGCAATAATTTTTAACATAAACTAATGTTTTGGGTAAAGAACATGTCTTCATTCATCTGTTTCATACTTTAAAGCATCCTTGTGCAGCCATGGCCAACATTAAGTCTTGAGACTTTCAGGCTAGAAGAAGGAGGAGCTGCTGAAACAGATGGATGACATGAAAGTGGAGCTGTCCCAGCTGCATGTCTCCAAAGTGACAGGCAGTGCAGCTTCCAAACTCTATAAGATTCGAGTTGTTTGCAAATCTATTGCCTGTGTTCTCACTGCCATTAACCAGACTCAGAAAGAGAACCTCAGGAAATTCTACAAGGGCAAGAAGTACAAACCCCTGGAACTGCAGCCCAGGAAAATATGTACTATGCACTGCCAGCTCAACAAGCGTGAGGAGAACCTGAAGACCAAGCAGCAGCAATGGAAGTAATGGTTGTGACCACCATCGAAGTACACAGTCGAGACCTGAGCATTGTGGTGTCAATAGAAAACAAACTGGCTAGGAAGAAAAAAAGGAAATACTGAAGGGAGTCCTTCAAGTTAAAGCAGAAGGATGATAAAGAGAACAAAAACCATACAAAAATATAAAACTCCTTGGTAAAGGTAAACATATAGATAAATTTAGAATTATGTAGTATTGTAATGTAAGTGCATAAATCACTTTTAAATCTGGTACAGATTCAAGAAAACAAAAGCAAGCATAAAAAGTAATTATAAATTTATGTTAATAAATATGCAATGTTACAAGAGATAATTTATGTCTCAATAACATAAAGTGGGTGAGGCAGAACTGTAAAGGAGCAGAGTTTTTATATGTGATTAAAGTTGTTTTCAGCTTAAAACATATTATTATAACTTTAAAATATTTTATGTAATTACAGTGATAACCACAGAGAAATTATAGAATATACACAAAGGGAAATGAGAAGGGAATCAAAATATGTCACTACCCAGCCTGGAGGGGTGGGATAGGGAGGGTGGGAGGGAGGGAGACCCAAGAGGGAAGACATATGGGAACATATGTTTATGTATGACTGATTCACTTTGTTATAAAGCAGAAACTAACACACCATTGTAAAGCAATTATACCCCAATAAAGATGTTAAAAAAAAAATATGTCACTACCAAAAAAATCAGCAAAACGCAAAATAAGGCAGCAGGATGGAGAGAGGGACAAAAAGTTTATAAGATACAGAAAACAAAATGGCAATATAAGTCCTTTCCTGCCTATAATTAATTTATATGTAAATCGATTAAATGTACCAATTAAAAGACACATTGGTTGAATGGATAAAAAACAAGAACCAACTAATATGCTGTCTACAGAGACATGCTATAGGTCTAAAGACACACATAGGCTAAAAGCGAAAGGATGGAAAAAATATTCCATGCAAACAGGAACCTAAAGAGAGCAGAGGTGGCCATACTTAGATAAAATAGACTTTAATACCAAAACTATCATATGAGACAAAGAAGGACATTGCATGATGATAACAGGGTCAATTCACCAGGAAGATATAAAAGTTATAATATACATGCACCTAACATTAGAACTCCCTAATATATGAAGCAAACATTGACAGAACTGAAGGGAGAAAAAGACAGCAACACAATAATAGTAGGATACTTCAATATTCCACTTTCAGTTATGGATAGAAGAGCCAAACAGAAGATCAATAAGAAAACAGAGGACTTAACACTATAGAATAATTGAACGAAACATATACAGAACACTTCACCCAACAATAGCAGAATACACATTCTTCTCAAGTGCACATGGACATTCTCCAAAGTAGTCCATATGTTAGGTCACAAAACAAGTCTTAGCAAATTTAAGAAGACTGAAATCATACAAAGTATCTCTGACCACAATGGAATGAAATTAGAAATCCACAGCAGAAGGAAAAAACACAAGTATGTGGAAATTAAACAACATATTCTTAAACAACAAATGGATCAAAGAATAAATCACAAGTGAATTTAGAAAACACTTAGAGACAAATGAAAAATACAACATACCAAAACTTACGGGATGCAGCAAAAGCAGTGATAACAGGGAACTTTATAGAGATAAACACTTGCATTAAAAAGAAGAAAGATCTCAAATCAATAATCTAATTTTATACCTTGAAGAAATAGGAAAAGAACAAACTAAACATAAATTTAGCAGAAGGAAAGAAACAATAAAGATTAAAGGAGAGGTAAATGAAATAAAGAATAGAAAAAGAATAGAAAAAATCAATAAATCCAAGAGTTGGTATTATCAATAAAACCAATAAAACCAACTGAATGTTTGTGTCCCCTCACCTAAACTCATATGTTGAAGCCCTGACCACCAAAGTGATGGTATTTGGAGGTGGGGCCTTTGAGAGATAATTAGGTTTAAATTAGGTCATGAGGGTGGGAGCCTCATGATGGGACTAGTGCCCTCGTAAGAAGAGGGAGAGAGAAATCTATTTCTTCATGCACATGCATGACAAAAGGCCACCTTAGCACCCAAGAAGGCAGCTATCTGCAAGCTAGGAAAAGGGTTCTCACCGGAACCTGACTATGCTGGCACCCTGACATGGACTTCCAGGCTCCAAAACTGTGAGAAATAAAGATCTGTTTTTTAAGCTATCCATTCTATGATGTTTTATTTTGGCAGCCCAAGCAGACTAAGACATGGTCTTTTAAAAAGATCATCAAAATCGACAAACCCTTATCTAGATTAGCTAAGAAAAAGAGCTAGAAGATTCAAATAACTAAAATTAGAATTGAAAGAGTAGATAGTGGGCTTCCCTGATGGCGCAGTGGTTGAGAGTCCACCTGCTGATGCAGGGGACGCGCGTTCGTGCCCCGGTCCAGGAAGATCCCACATGCCGCGGAGCGGCTGGGCCCGTGAGCCATGGCCGCTGAGCCTGTGCGTCCAGAGTCTGTGCTCCGCAACGGGAGAGGCCACAACAGTGAGAGGCCCGCATACTGCAAAAAAAAAAAAAAAACCAAAAACACTCAACAAACTGGGAAAAGAAGGAAACTACCTCAACATGATAAAAGCCATATATGAAAAGGCCACAACTAACATCATATTCAACCACAAAAGACTGAGTTTTTCCTTTAAGGTCAGAAACAAGGCAAAGTGGAGCAACTAAGCCCGTGCGCCACAATTACTGAGCCTGTGCTCTACAGCCTGCGAGCCACAACTACTGAGCTGATGTGCTGCAACTACTGAAGCCTGCATGCCTAGAGCCTGTGCTCCGCAACAAGAGAAGCCACCACAATGAGAAGCCTGCACACTGCAACGAAGAGTAGCCCCCGCTCACCGCAACTAGAGAAAGCCCATGCGTAGCAATGAAGACACAACGCAGCCAAAAATTAAAATTAAGTAAATGAATTTTAAGAAAAGCAATTAGGATTAAAAGTGTCCATTAAAAAAAAAAAAGAAACAAGGTAAAGATGCCCCCTCTCACCACTTGTATTCAACTTAGTACCGAGTGTCCTAGCCAGAGCAATTAGAAAAGAAAAAGAAATAAAGGCACCCAATTCTGAAAGGAAGAAGTAAAATGATCTCTGTTCACAGATTCCATGATTGTATATGTAGAAAACCCTAAAGACTTCATGCACACACACAAAAGAACCCTGTTACAATTAATAAGTAATTTCAGCAAAGTAGCAGGACACAAAATCAACATACAAAAATCAGGTGTATTTCTATACACTAATAATGGCTAATGTGAAAAGAAAATTAAGAAAACAATCACATTTACTATGGCATCAAAATGGATAAAATACATAGGAATCAGCTTAACCTAGGAGGTGAAAGACTTGTACACTGAAAACTATAAAACATTGCTAAAAGAAATCAAAGAAGACACAAATAAATGGAGACATCCTGTGCTTATGGTTTGGGAGACTTAATATTGGTAAAATGTGCATATTACATAAAGCGATGTTAAGATTCAATGCAATTCATATAAAAAACTCTATGTCATTTTTTTGCAGAAGTAGAAAGAAAATCCTAAAACTCATACGAAATTTCAAGGTACCCTGAATAGCCAAAATAATCTTGAAAAAGATCAAAGTTGGAGGCCTCACATTTCCTTATTCCAAAACCAGCTACAGTGCAACACCAACTGAGACAGTCTGGTACTGGCATAAAGGCAGATATACAGACCCATGAAACAGAGACTAGAGCCTAGAAATAAACCCTTGCCTATATAGCCAAATAATTTTTGGCAAAGATGTCAAAACTACAAAATAGGGAAAAATAGTCTTTTCAACAAATGGTACTAGGAAACTTGTATATTTACATGCAAAAGAATGAAGCTGGGCACTTACCTTATACCATGGACCAAAATTAAAATAGGTTAAAGACCTAAATGTATAAAACCACTAGAGGAAAACATAGGAGAAAAGCTTCAGGACATTGGATTTGGCAACGATTTCTTGAATGTGATACCAAAAACACAGACAATAGAAGCAAAAATAGACAAATGGGACTATATCAAACTTCAAAACTTAAGTGTGTCAAAGGAAACAATCCACAGAGTGAAAAGGCAATCTGTGGAATGGGTGAAAATATTTGCAAATCATATATATGATAAAGGGTTAACATTCAGAATACATAGGGAATTTCTAAAACTCAAAAAGAAAACAAATAACCCTATTAAAAATGGGCAAAGGAGTTCAATAGATAGATAGTGCTCCAAAGAAGATATACAAATGGCCAACAAGCATATGAAAAGATACTCAACAGCACTAATCATAAGAGAAATGCAAATCAAAATCACGAGATATCACTTCACACCTATTAGGAAGGCCACTGTCAAAACGAGAAACTAAGTGTTGGGGTGGATGTGGAGAAACTGAAACGCTGCTGCTGGGAATGTAAAATGGTGTAACTCCTATGAAGGGTAGTGTAAAGATTTCTCAAAAAACTAAACACAGAGCTGCCATATGATCCAGCAAACCCATTTCTGGGTATATATCCAAACGAATTCAAAGCAGGATCTTTAAGAGATGTTCATGAAAACATTATTTACAGTAGCCAAGAGGTAGAAGCAACCCAAATTCCATTAACAGCTGAATGGATAATCGAAATGTGGTTCATACAATACATACAATGGAATATTATGCAAACTTAAAAAAAGAAGAAAATTCGATCACATTCTACAAGGATGAGCCTCAAGGACGTTATGCTAAGTGAAATAAGCCAGCATAAAAGGACAATTACTGTATGATTCTACTCATATGAGGTATCTAAAGTAGTCAAATCATAGAAACAGAAAGTAGAAACGTGATTGCCAAGTACTGGAGAAAGGAGGGAGGGAGAATGAATGTTTAGTGGGTAAACAGTTTCAGGTTGGCAAGATGAAATAGTTCCAGAGATCTGTTGTACAACAATGTGAACGTAGCTTAATGCCGCTGAACTTAAAAATGTTTAAGATGGTAAATTTAATGTTTTTTTTTAACCACAATTAAAAAACCAAACAAATCTGAGCTATTATTAATTTTAGGCTTTTTCCTCCCATGAATACACACTTTCCCCCCAAACTGGACCACATTGTACATGCTGTTTTATAACAGGTTTTGCCCATTGACTACAGAGTGAAAACTTTCCAAGTTTATTCCCTATTCTTCTAGGTCATTTAGAAAGGCTGTTTAGTATTCCAATATGTGAACCTACCACATTAACCAATTTCCTGTTGTTGGACACTGGATTGAATTTACTCGTATGAACAATACTATGTAGCTAAATCATGTTATGCCTTTTAAATAGTTTTAATATCAGCTTCTCTCTCTCCTTCTAGTCAGCTCTCAGCTGTTACACTTCTCCCCTTCTAATCTGTGATCAGATAATCAACCTAGTTAAATCAGTTTACTTGTAATAAAACCTTATATACGATTCTGTCCCTTGCTCTGAGTCCTAGGTAAAAGGGACAGCTGTTGTAGAAGCTGTGAAGGGAGGCTGTTTGTGCTTATTTTGGGTCTACTTTCAGTTCGACCAGCTCTGCTAGAATCGGTTCTTGCCTCACTGAATAAATCCAGACGCTGAAAAAAAAAAAAAAAATCCAGATGGTGGCACTTGCTCTCGTGCCTTGCGGTTGCCTTTTCCCTTCCACTCTCTCTTAGGGTCTTGAAACTCAATCTACCTTTATGCCTGGCCACCACCTCAGTGTTACCTGTTTCTGATTTTCTGAAGCCCTGCTGCCCCTTAGGGCCTGTCTAGGAGTTCCTGGCCTCCTTGGACTCCTGATACCAGTATGCATGCATACTGCTGACTTCTACTTTGTGGACTTCTTTGCTTCAGTTTCTCACACTTTTAAGGAACTCATAGCACCTATTTGTACTTTTTGACAAGTGCACTATCTGACAACTTTGGATCTCATTTGTGTGTGTGTGTGTGTGTGTGTGTGTGTGTGTGAGAGCACAGAAAATAGACTTCCAACAATTACAACTCCCAAATTGCATATTACTAAGTAGCCTAAATGTAGTTGGATAGGCTAGTTTCCCAAACTTGCCTGAAGGATCTCATGGGTCACTTGGTAAAAAAAAAACACATTCCCAAGCCTAGCCCAATGGATATATTATTTAATCAGTACCCCAGGTGATCCTTACAGTCAGGCAGATTTAGAAACACTGGGCCCTTAATCTGCATCCTCAGAGCTTCCAGGACATTGGGAAGTTCAATTGGGACCCAAGGGAGCCTGGTAAGCCTGTAACCAACCTAATGGTAGCACAGCGTTCATTCCATCAGGGTAGGACAACTCTAGGAGTCAACTGTGTTGAAAAAAACATTGGAAAGTCTTTAGAGCTTAAGACCAAAGCAGGAACTTAGGGTCTATTTATCACCTCTATACCAAGGATGGTTTCAAACATACACCCCCTTGAGTAGGTTTTATTCTAAATGCTGGGGTTCCACAACTGTTAGTTTGAGTCATACAGTTCTTCAAAAAGCGTAACAGAGAAACTGGATCCCATGAGGATTAAACCCTTTGCATATATGCTAAAATCACGTGGAGTGCATATCTTTTAATAGTTTTTACTTTCACTTAAAAAAATGACTTCAATGCCAGATCTGTGTCAGGAAACTGTTCTCGCAGTGCTAGCTGTGTAATTTTTGAGGCTTGAGAAAGGAACACAGAACTCTGACACATATGCTTCAACTCATGACAGGTCTCTGGGTATTTGGATCAACCATATGTAAGATATACAAGATATTACTCCCTCAATCTGAGGACACAGGGAGATCCAAACATGTCTGAGAATTCTAATAGAAACTCTAGAAACAGCTGGTGAATCCTCACCGCTCTACATAAGCTATTTGGGGGAAGCAGGGAGAAGATTATTGAAAATTTTAATTTCCTTGTTGGAAATTTCCAAATTTATTATAATAAACATATTTTATAAAAAAGCGTTTTAAGAAATATACCACAAAGGAATAAGAGCATACCATAATAATGTAAATGGAGGCGGAAGAAAGCAGCCTAGATTTGTTCAAAAACTTTTTTCCAGTTATAAGTCCCTTCTCTGTTACTTAAAAAAAAATTCTAGAGAAGATGCATCTTGAATAAAGAGTTATTCGTTAGTTTAAAAAAAATGCTTTTCGGGCTTCCCTGGTGGCACAGTGGTTAAGAATCTGCCTGCCAATGCAAGGGACACAGGTTCGAGCCCTGGTCTAGGAGGATCCTGCATGCCGCGGAGCAACTCAGCCCGTGTGCCACAACTACTGAGCCTGAGCTCTAGAGCCCACAAGCCACAACTACTGAGCCCCCATGCCACAACTACTGAAGCCTGCACGCCTAGATCCCGTGCTCTGCAACAAGAGAAGCCACGGCAATGAGAAGCCCGTGTACCGCAACGAAGACCCAACACAGCCAAAAACAAATAAATAAATAAGTAAATAAATTTATATTAAAAAAAAATGCTTTTCAAAAATGCAGCTAGAAAAACTAGCTTGATCATAAGTATCATTAAACTTGCCAATAATGTTGCTGTTTATAGTTGAAAAAAGCTTCCTAGTCCTTTTTAAATTTTCCTGATTTTCTTTCAATTAAAAAAACAAAGTAATGCATGTATATGGTAAAATATTCAAACAGTTCAAAATGGTATATAAAGTATTTCTCCTAACTCAGACACCAATTGTTTTCCCAGAGGTAATCATTGTTAGCAAGTTTCTTAAATATTCTTCCAGAAATGTTTTATGCAACTACAAAGGATATTTATATACTATTTATTCACAGGAGATCATAATTTCTACTCCTCTTACAATCCATCCACTTGATGGGATAATGTGAGGAAAAAATAGAATTACATAAAAATTAGGCCAAGATAAAAATTAGCCCAGAATTGTTGAAGAAAACTCAAATGGTCCATGAGAGAGCCAAAACTGAGGAGGAAAAAATATGAGGGGAAAATGCTTCTTAGGTCTTAAAAAGTTTTCACCCTTTAAAAATTGTTATTTCTCTCTTTAAGAGAATCTTCTTTAACATGAAGTTTAAAGTCACGCTACTGATGTTTATTTGGTAAGTAGGCTAAACATTTAAGCATTTTTTCTCTGCTGGTTCTAGAAATTATCTCCTTCCTTTTAAAAAAAATGTTTAAATGTAAAATTTTAAATGGTAAGAGAGTAAAGTGATGTAGAATAAGAAAAGTACTTTATTCACTGCACCCTGACAGTTTTTTCAGTTCCATTCATAATTATAGCAAAAAAAAAAAAAAAAAATCCGTTGCTGAGTTTTTGTTGTTTTACTTAAATAGTTACACTCAAGAAAATGCTAAATATAAAAATTCCTATTATTGAAAGTTTATACTTCTTATAAATATATATGTATATATATAATATATATGTATGTATATATATATATCTGCCCTTTCATATGAACCACTCAAAACAATTTTAAAAGCTGTTCTTTTCTGTATTTAAAATTACTCGTTTAAATATTTAGAAGTTCCACAGGAGGTGGCTTTAATGGAATTTTTCCCAGAGTAAATTTCTTGGATTGAAATTGTTCCTGTTCTTCTGCTGTTAGTTGATCCCTGGGTGTGAATAATACATTATCTGTTGTGGTGCTGCCATTTGAGAATGAGAGAGAGGTGGATATGCTGCTGTTTCCAAAGGTGTCACTGGATGACTTGGAAAAAGCAGTGTGAGACTGTGAGCCTGGACTACCAAAACCAGCTGAAGAACTGCCGCTTCCAAAGGCTGGGGCCTCTGGAGCTCCAACAGGTCCTGCTGTAGAAGCTGGAAATCCTGAAAATCCGGATGATCCAAAACCAGAAGCTGCAGGGCTTTTAAATGAAAATGAAGCAGCAGATGTGATCTGGGGTTTCCCAAGTCCAAAAGCTGGAGTAGAAGCAGTGATGGCAGAACTGGCGGAGGGTACAGCTCCAAATGCTGGAGTACTCCCAAACACAGAAGGGCTTCCAGAAGGGGCAGTAGCAAATCCAGAGCTTGGTTTAAAACTAAAATTCTGAGCACTAATGCTGCTGTTGTTATTCACTGGAAAACCTACAAAAACCAGAAAAAGAAAAAAAGAAGCTATTAATCAGAAAATGTAGCTATATTACTACTCCCCACCCGCCCTTTTTTTTCTTATTTCTGCCATATTTAGATGATAATTAACTTATTGGAAGGAAGAAGAGAAAAGTGAAAATGAGAAACTAGGACAAACCCACTAAACCCTGTTGTCCTGTCTTTCTGCTACATTGATCTCATTTGCACCATAATTTACACTCAAGGAGGCAGCTCTTGAGAAACCTCAGGGATTAGGGAGTAAACCTTCACTTCACCTGTCCCCTCATCTCATCGGAACTGTCATTTGAGGACAATACTATGCTGTTATATACAGGGACAACAAAGTCCTCAAAGGTGCTGCTACCCTAACTATGTATTCCTATGGAAGTCTTGAAAAACCATTCCTAAAATATACTTCTAAAGCCTGAGCCATAGGGTCTTTCAAAGACCATGCCCATTCTGAATCCCATTTCGCAAATGCTTGATGACCCAAATTCTTTGAAGCTCTATTATGGAAGGTGGTAGAGTTTGCAAGAGTGACTTAAAATGGCCCTAAACAAAACTTCAGGCTTTATATTTGAAACCTATAAAATCCAATTTTTTTGAATCAGTGAAGTCCTTCATTACTTTGTCACTTACCTGGTGACCCAAACGTTACTGATGGCCTACTGCCAAATCCAAATGCAGGTGCTGCTTGATTTACTCCACCCTTTATATCAGAGAGCTATTAAAAAAAAGGTAGGCAAGTGAGTAATTCTCAAGTACCTTTTCTATACACTTTATAGCCAAATTCAATTTTTAAAATGTGCACTTAAAAACGTCTTCATTTTGTTTAATATAGAAAAATGCCTACAAGTGAATGTTTATAGAAAAAAATGGGCCAACCTCAGTGAGTTCGAAGTGATTGTGCGGCTGATGAATTATGAATGATTTTAATTTTACTTATGCTTTTAAAACACTTTCTAAATTTCTTCAATGAACACATATTAAAATCAGGAAAATACTTTTTAATTCTAGATTTTAGTTTCTACTGGTTGATCTGCATTTATCAAAAAACCTAGATATTAGGTAAAGGACCTTTAGAAGCTACTCAGTCTACTTACTCAAATGCTTGAACTGAAGTTAATTCGCAATTACATTATTAAAAGCTTACCACTAAAATCTATTAAACATTTCCTTTTCCCTGAAAATATTTTATGCTCTTGCTATTTTCTGCTCTAGAAATGTCTTTCGTCTCTGCTTACTGAAATCCTAATCTCCTTTTCAAGGAACTGTTCACTTAATCCTTACCTCTAAGAAGTCTTCCCTCATCAACCTAAGCACGTAAGATTTCTCTCATTTTAAAACCCTATTGGCATTTTTTCTTTAAAAACAAAATCAACTTTACTGAGGTACAGTTTACATAAAATAAAATGCGTCCATTAAAACAATCTATCTATATTTTGATGAGTTTTGACAAACTTATAACCACAACTACAATCAAGATTTAGAATATTTCCATCACCCATAAAAGTTCCCTTGTGTCCCTTTCCAGTCAACACTCTCCCAAGCTCTGGCCCCAGGGAACCATTCACCGACTTTCTATTACTAGAGATGAGGTTTGTCTTTTCTAGAGTGTCATATAAATGGAATCATATAGTATGTACTTTTTTTTTTTCGTCTAGCTTCTCTCCCTCAGTCATTAACAGGTATGTGGATAAACAAATTATATCCATATAATAGATTAAAGGAATAAAGAATAAACCACTTGGCAGGGACTTCCCTGGTGGTCCAGTGGTTAAGAATCGCCTTCCAATGCAGGGGACGTGGGTTTGATCCCTGGTTGGGGAACTAAGATCCCACATGCCGCGAGGCAGCTAACCCTGCACGCCACAACTACTGAGCACGCGGGCAACAACTAGAGAGAAGCCTGCGCCTTGCAATGAGAAGCCTGCGCAATGATGAGCCTGGGTGCCGCAGTGGAGGATACCGCATGCCACGATGAAGATCCCGCTAACCGCAACTAAGACCCGACACAGCCAAAAATAAAATAAATAAATAAATATTTTAAAAAAACCAATCACTTGGCATGAAGAATTGACACGTGGTAAGCCAGTTGTAGGTAGGCTGTCCAAGATTCTCACCTACAGAAGGGCCCCTAGGAAGGTGGCAAAGGACATGGAACTTCCAACCTTAAAGGAAGCTCTGTAGTTCTCTGGACTCAGTTATCCCTTCTACATCAGCAATGGTGATGGCGGGCCATCTCTCATCTAGAGAAAAAATACTTCCGAGGAGTCCTACTGAATTCAAATGGCATTACAACAACTGAAAGGTAGAAGAAATTAGCTTGCACAAGAGTCTAGTCATTTGCGGGGGGTGTGAGGAATTGGGACATTGGGGTTGACACATATACACTATTGACACCATGCATAAAATAGACAACTAATGAGAACATACTGTATAGCACAGAAAACTCTACTTAATGCACTGTGGTGACCTAAATGGTAAGGAAATCCAAAAAAGAGGGGATAGATGTATATGTACAGCTGATTCATTTTGCTGTACAGTAGAAACTAACATAACATTGTAAAGCAACTATACTCCAATAAAAATTAATTAAACAAAAATAAAATGCAATGCCCCCCCAAAAAAGAGTCTAGTCATTTAGAAGCACATATTTAAAAAAAGAGTAGGGGGACTTCTCTGGTGGTGCAGTGGCTGAGAATCCGCCTGCCAATGCAGGGGACATGGGTTCGACCGCTGGTCCGGGAAGATCCCACATGCCGCAGAGCAACTAAGCCCAAGTGCCACAACTACTGAGCCAGCGCTCTAGAGCCCGCGAGCCACAACTACTGAGCCCGCGCGCCACAACTACTAAAGCCCATGTGCCTAGAGCCCGTGCTCCACAACAAGAGAAGCCACCGCAATGAGACGTCCGTGCACTGCAACGAAGAGTAGCCCTCTCTCGCCACAACTAGAGAAAGCCCACACGCAGCAAAGAAGACCCAACACAACCAAAAATAAATAAATAAATTTAAAAAAAAAAAGAAAGGAGTCGGGACTTTCAAACAGTCATTCACTAACTTTAGACAGCTACTACTCTCATAGCCTTTTTCAGAAAGTACAAAGAAAAACCACCTCGTAGACTGGAAATATCAAATTCTAAATGTAAATATCTTATTTAAAAATAATATTCTTAAGCACTTCTTATGGGGGTAGCAAAATAAACTATTGACAGAGATAATGAATATGCTGCAGTAGGATCATGTATCTTTGGGGACAAGTGGGCATGTATCTCCTAAAGGCATTTCTGTATAAGACAAGGAACATATGGTCCTTCAGTCACAAAAGTATACATTAGTCTAAATATGCATTCATATTTTTCAAAGCAATTTCTTTTTAAATACTGATAACCTGGCATACTTGAATTTATGTAATATTTTCCAATGTTTAAAACTAGTACCACCAAAGTTAAACACCTTATCCTAAAAATAGTTTTAGAAAAGCATAATTATCTGTGCTTTTCTGACTAAGGAACAGAGACAAAACAATTCCAGGACCGTGACTCTAAATGATAATATAGTTCTTGAGAATGTGTGTATCACAATTCTTGACAGAGAATTTTAGCTTTGCTTTCCAAATCCAAAGTGAAATTCTGCAAAAAAGCAATAGATAAGACGTTTCCCTGTAGAAAATTCTCCAATACTCACCAAAGCTATTGTAGTTGATGTATTTAGACTTTTCAGTTCATTTACCCTGTTCCTCCACTGATTTATTAACTGTTGGATGGAATGTAGCTGGAGAGAAGACAGAAAAATGATGAGTCAATATTGAGTGTTTAAGATAATCTCTCCAACAACTTCATGTTTGTATTTCCAAAGTCACAACAAATTTATAAAACATTTTTACAACACATAACTTGTAAAATTTGCATTGACCTACCCCTACTTGCTAAAGATACTCCAGCTGTAGACCCCCTTCCCTGTTCTCCAACTCCTTGTATCACCTAGTTAAAATCACAAGTACCTGGCAGTACAGAGACAAACATGTGCACTAGTTGAAACACATGATATTGACTGTAGACAATAGAAAAATACATGATTTATGTCATTTCCTTTAGGCACTGAACTTATTCAAGCCCAGCTTTTCAATTTTTTGATATTTGATATATGAGAATGTTAATCTATATACAACACTGCATTTTATTTAAGTTTGTTTTTCTAGCATTCATTGTGGTGTCTGCACCTAAGACATACTCCATAGATGTTTGCCAAATAATGAAAGGTATGATTTCTGGGACTGATTGCTGGATAACCCGTAATAAAAATAATGACATTCCTAGTTACTACAGTCAAAGTATATTATCACCATTTTAGATAATCAACCAATTTCAAAGAAATTCTAAATTTTAATTTAGAATATAAAAATAGCCTTGTTCTGAAAAAAAATTATAGACCTCATCCACTTTGCCAACACACAAGCAAGCCACTACAGAGAAGACAATAATTAACAGCTAATCGGTTAGGTAGATGAATAGGAAACAAACTTACATAACTCTGTAAGTTATTGCTGGTTAAGAAGTTATGGTATTCAAGTCTCAACTCCTCTGGTGAAATATCTGTAAAACCTGAAGTGAGGAATCAATTGGAATCTTTAAATACCAATACTTTTGATAGTAGAGTAAAATAAGAGGTACTAGACAGGAAAATATGCTAATCTTGATCATTAGAAAAATTTCATAATCATAAGGAAGAAATTCAAAGCCTATACTCTATTTAATAAAGTATAAAATTAGAATAAAATATAGTTGTTATCTGATCTTTGAAGGGGAAAAATTTTCTAAAGATAAATGGAGTGGAAGGAATAATAAACAAAAGAAACAAGAAAGAATTGACTACATATACATTCATACTTCTAAAAAAAAATATTCTGTAAGTCAGAAACTACAATATCAAAATTGAAAGGCAAACAGTAAACTGGGAAAACCATAATTGCAACATATATGACAGGAGAAGAGCTAACATCAATGTATAAATAGCTATTACAAATCAGTAAGAAAAATAAGTTAGTATGGGCAAAGATAATGAACGGGCAATTCACAAAACAATTCAAATAGCCAGTATATAAATGAAATTAAAAAGTTCACGCAAAAAAAAAAAAGTTCAATTTAAAAATACAACTTAAATAGAGATACAATGCTTTATTTATCAGACTGACAAAAATTAATAATGAATAATTGTTATTAAGGATGTGGTGAAATGGACATTCTCCTAAGTTGCCATTATGGAAATCAAAAAGGTAAACTTTTCTGGGAGGAAAATTGTCAATAAATGTCAAATGCCTTAAAAATGCTCATACCTTTTGATCTTAGAATTTCTAGGATTTAACCTCAGGAAATAGTTAAATGTATAAACAAAGGGTGTTACATAAAAAGATGTTCATTCTAGTATTTTTAGTAATGGAGACACTGAAAACAAAGCAGAATACAACACTAGGTTATGATTCCTAATTATACATATAAGTAAGAAATATGTGTGCACATGTTTTGAAAGAAATACACTAAAATGTTACAGTTGTTATCTCTGAGATTAGTTGATCTTTATTCACATATTTCTGTATTTTCCAAGTTTTCTATGGCAACAGCTGTAACTTTCATAATTAGGAAAACTTTTTAAGAAAGGGAGAAAAAGTTCAGGATATTTTTCTACAGAGAATTATTTATAACCAGACACCATTAACTCCAAAGACCCTTACCTCAGAATAAAGAAAAGACTAAACATTCAAATCAGAATCCTGGAGCTCTCTAACAACTTGTCTTTACCACCTTTATTAACTGCTCAGGCCACAAAACCTAGAATCACTTTGCATTTCTCTCTTTCCCCATATCTAATTAATAAGCCTCTTGCCAGTACTAGCTCCAAAACAGAACACGAATTTTGACCTATTCTGTCTCCACTGCTAGTAACTCTCGGTCATCAGCAGTTGTCTCCTAACTCATTGCCCTGCCGCTATTTTGCCCCCCAACAGACCATTTCTTTTCATACCAACAGTCTAAGTGAGCTTTTTAAAAATTAATTAATTAATTAATTTTAATTATCTATTTTTTGCTGCATTGAGTCTTTGTTGCTTGTGTGCGGGCTTTCTCACGTTGCAGTGAGCAGGGGTTACTCTTTGCTGCTGTGCACAGGCTTCTCAGTGTGGTGGCTTCTCTTGTTGCGGAGCACGGGCTCTAGGCGCACGGGCTTCATTAGCTGTGGCACGCGGGCTCAGCAGTTGTGGCTCGCGGGCTCTAGAGCGCTGGCTCAGTAGTTGTGGCACATGGGCTTAGTTGCTCCGCGGCATGTGGGATCTTCCCGGACCAGGGCTCAAACCCATGTCCCCTGCGTTGGCAGGCGGAGTCTTAACCACTGTGCCACCAGGGAAGTCCCTAAGTGAGCTTTTTCTAATCAGATCATATCCCTCCTCCTGCTCAAAGCTCTTTCTGGCTTCCTAGTGCAATTAGGCCCAACATAATCTGGCCCCTGGCTGCCTCTCTCTGGCCTTATGTCATATTACTCTTTCTCTTATTTACTCTCCTCCGGCAAATTCAGGCCTTGCTGGACGAAATACATGGCAACCTTGTTTCCACAAGGGCCTCTGCACTAGCTATTGTACTGTAAGCAACATTTTCCCCCAAATCTTCCCATAAGTGACATCTTCTCTTCATTCAGGACTCGGCTCCAATACTGCTTCCTAAGAATAGATAACCACTCTCTGTGAAGAAACACTATCCCTCTGGCTACTTTCTCCTCCTTCCATCTGTTACTCATCTGAACCATGAAGACAGAAAATGATTTGAGTGACTATTTCCTCAATTCTTTCAAGGGTGGTACAAATGTAGTATCATTCTAGCTGCACAGGAAAAATTAATTCATTATAATGGATGCCTACAGACAGTGATTCTCCAACTTTCTGGTTTCAGGACCCATTCACATTCTTAAAAATAAATAAGGATGGCAGACCTTTTGCTTACATGGGTTACATAAATCAATATTTACCATATCTGAAATGAAAACTGAAAAATTGTACAAAATATTAATTCACTTAAAAATAAGAAATATATCAACATAAATGAAAAAACTATTTTCCAAAACAAAAAATAAAAATTTAGTGATATAAGTGGCATTGTCTTATGTTTGTAAATCTCTTTAATGTATGGCTTCATAGAAGACTGTTGGATTATTATATCTGCTTCTGCTGTTCAATCTGCTTCAACCTGTTTCAGTATATTGCCTGGTTCAAGTATATGAAGAAAAACTGTTCTCACACAGATGTGTAGCTGGAAAACGATGACTTTAATGGCCTTTTCAGATAATTGTGGATATCCTTCTTGATACTATACCAAAACTTGACAGACAGTAGTTTCTTAAAGGTTAGCTATAATGTGGACTCAAATCATATTAATGAAATCATATTAATAAACCAAAACTATTAATTGTTTTATCTTGCACTTAGAAAGGATTTTTCAAACATGCATAATTTTGTAACGTCACACATTGGTCATCTGGAAAATATTGGTTCACTGAGTTATCCAGAACCTCCAAATGTTGGCACATGTCATCTTACAATATCAAAAAATTTGTTAATGTTACTTTGTGTGTGCTTCCCATTTTGTCACATAGAATATTTAAAAGGTGTACAGTTAAGGGTCAATATTTAATAAACTTAATAATTTTTACCTCTTCATCAAGGACATTCTTAAGTGAAAATGGCATTAAAATTTTTTTTATTGACTATTATAATCTGCTAGTACAGTTTGTTGCCTGTGCCTCATCAAAGATTTTGTACGAACAGTGCAAATGTCAACACAGTGAAAATGGCAATTAATGTCTTAGTATTATTATGAAAATATTTCTAAACTTGTACAGCCCCTAAAAGGATTTTAGCAATAGGGTTGCCAGATTTAGGCAAAAAAAAGAGGATGCCCAGTTAAATTTGAATATTTGACAAACAACAAATACTTTAAAAGTACAAGTATGTCCCGGGAATTCCCTGGTGATCCAGTGGTTAGGACTTGGCGCTTTCACTGCCGTGGGCCCGGGTTCAATCCCTGGTCTGGGAGCTAAGATCCCACAAGCTGCACGGCGCAGCCAAAAAAAAAGTATAAGTATGTTCTAAATACTATATGGGATATTCATATACTAAAAATACTGTTTATCTGAAATTTAAATTTAACTGGATGTCCCATATTTTATCTCACAACCCTGCTTATGGATCTACATTTCACACTGAGAACCACTGCTCTAGGGCATTAGGCATTATGTTCAATTCTGAACTTTTTAAAAAAGGCTTAACACTTATTTTCTTTACAGAAAAATCACTATCTAAAATTATCTTATTTATTTGTATTACTTATTGCCTCCATCCCTCAAGAACATAAACTTCATAAGGGATGGATCCTATCTATCTTACTCATTGCTATATCTCTAGCACCTAGAATGAGGCCTGGCACAAAAGAAATTCAATAAGTATTTGTTGAATGATTAAGTAAATAAACAACTAAGGAGTGGTGTGACACAAATGCTCACAGAGAATGAGCACATAGAGCAGAGACAGACAGAAATCCCAGAGTTCTGAGAGACTGAAAGGGCTCTCATCTTCTAGGCACTTGCTGTTCAACTTAATAGGGCCCAGGACCACCCAGAGTAGGCTTATAAAATTGTGGTGGTCTAACGCAAGAGGGAGGGGATATGGGGATATATGTATGCATACAGCTGATTCACTTTGTTATACAGCAGAAACTAACACACCATTGTAAAGCAATTATACTCCAATAAAGATGTCAAAAAAACAAAACAAAAACAACTGTGGTGGTCTAGCTTTCAGCCCAAAAAGGGCGATGGACAAAAGAAAATGGGAAGGAAAGGAGTATTCTAAAGAAATGCTATCTCTGTAGCCCAGCTAAGGCTCCTTACCTTCAAATATTACCCCCAGAATAGATCTCAACATGCTTTATGAAAAATAACTATCCTTAGAAAAAAAGATAGGGGAGAAAGAGAACAGAATCAGGCAGCCAAAGCCTTGGCATAACAGGACTCTTCTATTCACTGCAGGCAGCTAAAGGGTTCTGAAGTTGTATCGACAGGAAACCAAGGAAGCAGAGCCTCTTCTTGGGCTTACAGAATTGGAAAGGTGGTGGTTCCTGATTCTACTAATTTTCCCAAGGGATCTATATATCTTGAACTATATCTTCCAACCTCAATCTCTGAATTATGAAGTTCTGCTAGAATACTCAGATACTTTAAACAATGTCCAAACTCTCCTAACTGTAGCTAAGTTTGTGGTCGATTTCTTTATTTGACATAGTCTTGGTTTTAGAAAATAATAGTTGTAAAAAACATTTTAAAACACATAATTTCTAGTTACCTGAAATATTAGGTTTCTTTTTCACTGGTGAATAAACAGAAAACATCCACTGCCCTGATGATTCCCAAACCTCCATATCTTTTACAATTCCTTCCCTGAGGAAAAAAAAGGGCAAAAGATCTTTTTCTACTGATTGTTAAAATTTACCATTTATAATTTTCAATGATTGAAATTTTAAATTGTACTAAATATATAATTTTAGATTTTTCCGTTATATTTTCTGAGGAGTGTTCTTTAAAGCAGAAGCTTACAGAAATATGAGCTACATTTCATGATTATAAATAATATCAAAGAAGTTCATAATTTTGGTTTTCCAATACACTGAACCATTAACTGATACATTTACTGAGAACTCAACTATCATACCATACACATCTTAAAGAACTGAAATATAATAAAATACACAATACTAAGTTTAATCTTTCTTTGTTCATTATTAACATCAATGATCATTTAACTGGGAAAGAAAGAACCAGTAAGTAATAAAGAACCATAAAAATATTTAAGTGGTTAGGATTTCAGAGATCATTTTGTCTAATTCTCACATTTTGCAAAAAGGGAACAGACCCATGTCCGTGGTTAACTTGTTGGCAAAGTCATGGATATATCTGGGTCTAAATTAAATATTTCCCCCTTATCCAGAATAGCAGAATTAATCAAATAAGAATAACTGATAATAAAATAATAATAAAATTTAGGATTTTTACGATGACAACATCAAATATAGGAAGGAGGGTTTCTTTTTCCTTTTTTAATTTTTTTAATTTGGTTTTTTACTTTATTTATTTATTTTAATTTATTATATACGGTACATGGTTCAAAATGTTTACAACTAGTCTAATTTAGTTACGGGATGTAAAAGACTAATGAGTATATTTAAGTTCTGTCCTAATTGCTGGGGGCTGACGGAACAGTTATACACAGCCAGGCACTGTTTCGGCACCAATCATAAATTCTACTATGAATGTTCTCAATAAATGGTAAGAAATCTACTCCACAATCATGAAGGAAATCAAATGAAATGTTTACATGGGCTTACTGAAGTAGAAGTTTTAGAAAGAAGAATACGAGATGCTATAAGTGACCTCCAAGATCACAAGTTGCTTTAAATCACCTCATACTTTGTAAAGAACTCATAATTTAATATAAGCAGGACTACATTAGAAAGATTTCACAGTACGGTGTTATCAATAGAAAAGTGGAAAAAGCATAATTATCCCCAAGAACTCATTGTATCGATAAAGAAGAATGACATTTTTAAGTGAAATAAAGTCTAGTATGATACCTGCAAAATAGTAGTTATCTCTGATCATGGATGTTTTTTCTGCTTTTTGCTTATTCTGATTTTTTAATAATTTAATAAAGTAATAATAACATTACCTCTTTTTTAAGGAAAGTACTGTAGGTACTTTTGAAAAAAATAAGCAAATGGGAAGGAATTTTTCTGAAGGCTTTCACTTACAGAAGTTTCTTTTCATCTCTCTGCCCATCAGAGCTAGGTGAAGCAAATGGGTTCTGAGACCATCCAAACCCCCTGTTCCTGCTAGCTGACGCTCCAGAATCAAAAGGAGCAAAAGATGGCTTTTCTTGATCTTTGCTGCCCCCCCATGGTGTGGATTTGGAGAAACTGGATGGCTGGATAACACTAGAATATCTCTGGCTGGTGGTATTCCATCCTCGTCTGTTACTACCTGAAATAAACAACAAAATAAACAATTTTACTAGCAACTCATTTTTAAAATCTCTTAAAATTTCATTGTAGTTTGTTTTATTATATGTGCAGACATTATGTAAAGATTCAACAAGCACTACATTTCCACTCATTTTTTTTTTGCGCTACGTGGGCCTCTCACTGCTGCGGCCTCTCCCGTTGTGGAGCACAGGCTCTGGACGCGCAGGCTCAGTGGCCATGGCTCACAGGCCCAGCCGCTCCGCGGCATGTGGGATCTTCCCGGACCGGGGCACGAACCCGTGTCCCCTGCATCGGCAGGCGGATTCTCAACCACTGCGCCACCAGGGAAGCCCTCCACTCATTTTAAATTACAAAACTCTTCACTTTCAATTTATATAGGTAAGTGTAGTATCAACAAATCACATAATGGTCTAAGTTAACAAGATTGAGAAGACTGTAAATCCACAGAAAAATAATGATATATTACTAAATTCAGCTGACCTAAGTTTATTAGGTAAACAACTGTTCGATAATGGAGTGGATAGAAGGCATGTACCGAAATCATAAGCTCCTTCATGATAAAAAGATGTGTCTGTATCATTCTTTGCTCCCCACCTGGGCCCTATATATTAGTAAAATCTGAAAAACAGACAATGTATTGAGAAGTGTATTGAATATAAAAGATTAGAGTCTACCTTCTGTCCTTGAATAGATGGGTAAATCTATTTGACTCAGTATTCTCTCTGAGAAAACAACACCAACCCACCTACCTTCCACAGGGAGATTATAGAGGTAATTTACATATGAATAAAGTGTACTGAGTTCCTCTATTATGAGCAGATTTCTAGTATTCTATAATTATCAAAATGAGCCAACATTTTTATCCTCTCTGTCTCTATATTTTACAAAATTTTTTCACTTCTACTGTCTCAATTATTCATCACTTCTTAGTTGGGGTCAAGATAATTCACCTTGTTTCTGACTGAATTAGGAGATATGCCATTAAATATGTATATTAAAAACTCGAGTGATGGGAGATACACTCCTTTATGAAAATTCACCTCCCAATTCTAAAACTGCTTAACGAAACCTAAGAGGAAAGGGGGCAGATTGCTAGACCAGATCCCTCAAGTATGGGTTAATGATATTTTATTTTCCTAGAGTTTCAAATCCTTTGCGGGGATGACACAACTGAAGAAATTCATTCCATCTTTTGTATACAGCTTTTGGTCTTCATACTTACTAATTCCATAAGCATTTATTTGTTTCTGGGCATTAAATACACTGTTTACTTGATTAGTTTTATCTCCACTTTTAAAATCCATTAACATTTATCCATTCAACATTTATTCTCTAATTACTGCATTTAGAGTGAGTCTCAACAGAATGTCATATTACGTTTTGTTGTTCCTGGAAATACTCGCACATTTATCAGATCCTGAGTCTTAATTTTTGGTTTGGAATATTTCACTAGACCAATTTGTGGGTGATGCAAAAAGACTGCCCCCAAGAAGAGGAATCAGACGTGAAACCACAATGTAACACAAGGTTTAAGGGTCAGATGAATAGCCCTAAAGGAGGAAAGAGAAGGGAGAGGTGGTCAGCATCTTGTGGTAACTTTAAGGACTAAGTTTCAGTCCTAAGGAAACCTAACGATTCATCTGACCTCTAAAACCTTGCATTGTACTATGGTTTCATTTCGGACCCCTCCTCTCCTTGAAGACAGTCAATCCTTCTGCATCATCCACAATTGGTTTAGTGAAATATTCCAAAAGCTTCGACAATGACTTAGGCCAGGAAGCAGGTCAACGTAGTCCTGCACCCCCTTCCCTCATAGCCCAGAGTTCTTAACTGAGCATCCCACTCTCGATTTTACCCCAAATTTTATGAGCATGTGCATTTATCTGAGGTTAATGGCTCTGTAGCTTTTATTAGATCTTCAAAGGAGTTTCCCAAAGTTAAGAATCCTGACTTTGACCCCAGTTGCTAGCCTCTCCCTAGAAAAAACGTTTAGAAAAAATTATATTCAAGGCATCAAGGGGAAAAAGCAAGTACGCAGGAAGGTAGTAAAGTAGTAAAGAAAGGAGGCGTCTGGGTCGACCTATGCCAATTCTGCGAACCACTGCCGCCCAAAGACAAGGTTAAGTTCTGACACGTATTCCTGTTTTTCATTAGTAAACAGGACCAAGCCCATGCCTCCAACCGCTCAACAAAAGCCAACCGAGCTCCTAATAAATGAATAAAAAAGCCGGTGGGCGGGGCGGGCGAGGGGACGACGCGGGCACGTCCGCGTCACCTGACTGGTGCGCCTCGGCGCTGTGCCCAACGGCTGGGCCCACGAGGGACGGCCGTTCGTCGCCGGCTCGGCCCCACGCCAGGCCTTCCCCAGCTCGGCTAGGGGCGAAGGATGGAGGAGAACGTCACCTGAGAACTGCTGCTGCCGTCCTTCGCCCGCACCCCCGGCGCCGGGATGTTCGTTCCAGCACCGATTTCCGAAGCGACACCGGCCTTGAAGGAAGAACTGACAAATGGTCATGGCGACTGCATCGCGGACGGAACTGTTTTCAGTCGACACCCTCAGCTAGCAGAGCCCAAATCAGCCGGAGGTCGCGGCTCCGCTACTGTGACGTCATCTTCTCGCGCCTGGGAAAGGCCCTTTATCTCTTGTCCCGTCCCCACTGCGAAGAGAGGCGTGGATTTTACCCAATAGGATTTGAGAAAAGTGGGACCGCCCCCCACGCACTGAGCGTGGCCTGGGAAGGCAGGATGATTGAAAGGTTACATGGAGAAAGGCGTCGAAGACCGTGGTGCAGCATCTCGTTCATTAGGGGAGGCTTGAGGTCCAAAATGAGAGGAAAGAAAGTTGGTCGGGCAAACCCATAACTTCAGCAAGGCCCTGAGAGGAGGATCAGCTGTGGTTTGAGAGGCCGAGTCGTATTTTTCATTTGTAACTGCTGAGAAAGTAAAAATGTGCCCAGCCATTCATCAGGATGGGTAACAGTATAAGATAAAGCCAGTTGTAACGTTTACAGGAAAGTTTCTTTTAAGGACAAACTGCAACTAAAAAGTATCATAACAACCCGCGTCTTTGGATACATTCTTACACGGAGAAACCTTGTTCTTTAAAGTCCATGTAAACGTTGCTATTTGAAATTTTATCAGTAAGAATGAAACATTCCACTTTTGCCTGGAGGATCTAAGACACTTTGACACAGAGAAGCAGCTTCTATTTCTAATCAGGTGCAGAGCTGCAGACAAGGGGTTCCTGAAAAGAATATTACTTATTCTCTTAACTTTGTGGTTTCCAAGGGAACATGATCCTACACCCACTTCTCACTCCAGATGTGATGTTGATGCCTCTTTACACCGCTCTGCTTTGCTTTGAGGCTATCAAAACTGTTTCATTTAGATTTTATCTTAACTCCACCTTTCCCACATATCCTACATCTACCTTTTCCATTGTGTGGTGAGACACCCTACAGTTCCTCTAGTGTGCAGTCTCCTTGGTTGCAATGCGTCAATAAATCTGACTTTGTTGGCTTACAGGTTCGTCCCCGGTGGTTTAAGATGACTAGCCATTGTTCTTGCTCATATACTTTGTTTGGATTTTGATGACAGCAGAATCTACAGGAGCACTGGGAATAACTGGTGCAACCTAGTTTATTATTTTTTTAAATCAGTTTAATTCATTTGTTTTGAAAAAAATTTATGGAGGAGTTGCATGTATATATAGTACAAAGATCTTTTTCCTGAACCATTTGAGACTATACTGCAGACCTCATGCCCCAACACCCAATTATTTATTGTATTTCCTACAGACAAGGACATTCTACTTAACCACAATATAATCACCAAAATCAGGACATTAATATTGCTGCATACTACTATCTAATCCTTAGATTCTATTCATATTTTGCCTAACGTCCGAGTAATGTCCTTTAAAGGACAAGGATGCAGTTCAGAATCATTGTTGCCTTACTCATATTTCTTCAGGCTTCATTCTGGAACATTTTCTCAGTCTCTCCTTGACTTTCATGACCTTGACACAAACATTACAGCTAGTTATTTTGTAGAATTTCCTTAATGCAGACTTAATCTGTTTTCTAGTAATTAGATTTAGATTATGCATCTTTGGCATCCATGGTCTTCACAATGTACCTGTCAAGTTGTGCACAATTTCTGTCTGTCACATTGTCACGTTCACTTTGATCACTTCAGGTGTTGTCTGGCAAGCTGCTCCACTGTAAAATTACTCTTTTCCTCTTTGTTAGTAATCAGGATTTTGTAGGGAGAGACTGTGAAAGTATATAAAAACCTCATTCCTCACCAAACTTTTAGTTCACTCATTTATTTATTCCTATCAGTATGACTTATGGTTTCCAATTTTATTCATTGGGTTATAATTTGTTACTATAATTTATTGTGATGCTCAAATCATTTCCAGTTGACACATCCCATGATTCTTTGAGCACTTCACTTCCTGGCCTAAAATATGCTCCAGGGTCATCTGACACCTTCCCTGCTTCAGTCCTGGAATCAGCCTGTTCTCCAAGGAGCCCTGGGTCTTTTTTGGTGGCACTTAGAAGCCAAGATCTGAGCTCTAAATTTGCTCATTGCTATTGTGGTATCTTTGTTCCCAAATCCTTTCATGGGCATTGCTAGAGAATACATACTATAGACAGACACATTTACATTAATACATATTCCTATATCTATATGTCTATTAAAAACTATGACTGCACACTGATAACCTCCAATTTCAACCCAAGATCACAGAATTCATTTTATTTCCCCTTTGTATTTCTTTCATAGTGAGAAACTTGGCTCCCATCATTCTTAATGTATCTATTTTGAGCAGTCCCCTTGTAGTAATGAATCTCTCACTGTGTTCACTGACTTTTCATCCATGCAAATGCCAGCATGTGTAAGAACTTTGCTGGCATCAAAGACCTAAAATAATACCAGTTAGGCTGAAGCTTAAACAAGGGTGTGTATGGTGCTCCGTGAAGGTGGAGAGGTGGGCAAAGCCAGAATCCTGACTGAAATCATCTGAATAAAGTGCTGTGTGAGATGATGACAGCCTAGGGCTGAGGCATGTAGAACTCAGTAGTGATAGGGGAGGGGTAGGTGGAAATCAGGGGAGTGAGGTCACGGGAAGGAAACGTCTGGTTTCAAGGTGGCAGAGTAAAAATGCCTCTGCCACCCTTTCCTCTTGAAAATATCTCACAATGAGGGGGAAAACAAGCAAAAACATCATCTTTGATTATACTAGGAGATAACTGTAATTTCAAACCACAATTTATGAAGACTGAATGCACATAGAAGAGTACATAGTAAATTACTTAGAGGAAGAATCATATTCTTGTAAGATGGACAACTGATGTCCCCAGAGAAGGCTGAAAAGCCACAAGAATTAAGAACCACTAGGTATCACAGAACAGTGGACTGTTTGAAAATCTGTATGAGGTTCAGTTAGAAATCCATTAGGTGACTATCCTTACCTGTTGGGAGATAGGTTCTTTTCTTGAAAAAAGGGAACAAGAGAGGCTTTAGGGTCCAGGATGTAAATATAGAGGGTCAAGTTATGGTACTGACAAAAGAGGAACCGAACTCTGCCTGTTGAATGGCGCTTTGTCTGAGCTCCAGAAATCCTGCAGCCAGGCTTATTGTCAGTCTCTTCCCAGCTTGCTCTCCCACACTCAAGGGGCAGGAGTTTGTAAGTTTATATTCTGGAGAATCAAACATCCCAGAAAAAGATCTGTGGATCTCTTACGGATCTCCAACAAAAACAGGCAGCCAGGGGCTTCCCTGGTGGCACAGTGGTTAAGAATCTGCCTGCCAATGCAAGGGACACGGGTTTGAGCCCTGGCCTGGGAAGATCCCACATGCCGCGGAGCAACTAAGCCCGTGCGCCACAGCTACTGAGCCTGAGCTCTAGAGCCCGCGAGCCACAACTACTGAGCTCACGTGCCACAACTACTGAAGGCTGCACGCCTAGAGCCCGTGCTCTGCAACGAGAAGCCACGACAATGAGAAGCCCGTGCACCGCAACGAAGAGTAGTCCCCACTCACCACAACTAGAGAAAGCCTGCGCACAGCAACCAAGACCCAACACAGCCATAAATAAATAAATAAATAAACAAATAAATTTATTAAAAAACAGGCAGCCATTTCCTTAACATATGATGAGATTCACTGACAATTCAGCTCACGTTTGTAAGCAGAAGTTCACAACTTTTTAATGTCTAATTTTAAATATAAAATGCACAGCCAGGCACCAGATATTTGAGGAAAGACTCCAACAGGAAAGAGCAAAGCAATCTAAAAAGAAGTCAGAGGAAAGAGAAACACACCAAAAATATAAGTAATGTTAAGGAAACTAAAATATCCTCAGGGCAACATGAAACAAGACCAGCATGCTATATAAAAGGACAATCCTAAAAAGAAAATGCTCTTGGAAATTAAACATGGAATAGTGGAAACAAATTCAATTGATGGCTGGAAGATAAAGTCAGGGAAATCCCCTACAAGAACTGAATAAATTATACTCCAATGAAGATGTTAAAAAAAAAAAAGAACTGAATGAACCAGACCTTGAACCCCATTTTACAGCTTTGTTATCAGAATAGGTTTAAAGCTCTGGAAAGTAAAAAAGCTTTCTAGTTAGTAAGGATGACATTTCAGACAATTTCCCAGTACAGATTTTCTCCTAAAGTAGTTTGAATTACCTTGGGAAGGAGGAAAGTTAGGAAGATGAAAGTAGATTCAAGCTTTTAAAAGTCTTTTGAGGCAACTGTAAGGAGAAAGGGGTTTATTTAAAGGAATGATTTATCAAGTGCTGAATGATGTAACCTGTAAAATATTCTTTTATGTTAACAAATTACGGGGACTTAGTGAGAGCTGTTTTGGTGCCATGTTTGAGTGGATTGAATTTTTGAAGTTGTTGATGTGTGTTAACACTACCACCCTTAAAAAGCAAAATTTCCTTCAAATATCTCCTTTACCCTGGCCTCTGCAGCAAATCCAAAATATTTGCCGTTAACAGTGTATGAGGTAAAAGGAAAATAGACTGCTGGATTTAAAAAATGGCTCTTTTCATGACTCTAAATTTTCCACGACACTATATGTCACATTTTTTGAACACTAGGTCACAATTGTAATTAATGACTGTTTTTGACAGCAACAATTTTTTTCAAGACATTAAAATTTCAGGTTCACACTGTGGTTCTCAAAAGTAAAAGCTAAACTGCTATGTCATCAAAGTCGTGTCACTGTAAAAAATATAACATTAACAATCACATATCTACTAAAAAGAAAGTAGAGCACTATACAGGATAGGAATTTTGGATGGGGGAGTAACAGAAAATATACTCGCCAATATATTGTATTTTTACTCATTATCATGATATTGACAATATCATAGACTATTTCCAGGACATAAAACAGACACTAATTAGAATTACTAAGATTACTAAGGAAAAGAACCACACACACTTCATTATAACCTACATCAAAGCTGTCTACATACTTATCGTAGTGTGCTCTAGTCAGCAGATAGAGCCTAAAGAAAAGGGTAGTTATTTAAAATACCTTAAACAGCTGCATATTCCCATATGGGAAATTATTGTATCAAATTAAGTAATATAACCATTGTAATATGATAAATGGATATTCTACCCTCAAAAAACATTGACACATTTTTTTCAACGGAGAGGAAAATTCAAAATTCAACATAAAAATGTTCAGAATGGGCAAATCTAGAGACAGAAAGATTAACGGTTACCTAGGGATGGGGTGTTTGGGAGATGCAACTGGGTTGAATAATGTCTCCTCAAAACTCCAAAATGTGACCTTATTTGGAGACAGTGTCTTTGCAGATGTCATTGGCTAAGATATGGTCACAATGGATTATGAGGAGGGTAAGCTAAATCCAATGACTGTTGTTCTTATAACACCACATGAAGATGCAGAGAGACGAGACACACAGGGAAGGAGGCCCTGTGAAGACTGGGGCAGTGACTGAAGAGATGTAGTTATAAGCCAAGAAACACCAACATTTGCCGGCAGCCATCAGAAGCTACAGGAGAGGCATGGCAAGTTTTCGCCTCAGAGCCTCCAGAAGGACTCAACCCTAACAGCACCTTGATTTAGGATTTCTGGTCTCCCAAATTGTGAAAGAATAAATTTCTGTTGCTTTAAGCAACAAAGTTTATGGTAATTTGTTACAGGAGCCATAAGAAGGTAATACAGGGAAAATGGGGAGTGACTGCTAATGAGGATGGGGTTTCTTTTTGCGGTGAAGAAAGTGTTCCAAAATTATGGTGATGGTTGCATAACTCTGTGAATATATTAAAGACCATCGAATAGTACACTTTAAATCAGTGAACTGTATGACATGTAAATTATATCTTAATAAAGCTGTAATGTACCTAAAACCTTACATAAATAGAAATATATCTACCATAATCTTTTTATAATTCCTTTTTCATATAAACATTTTTAGGTTTTAAGCTTATAACCCCCATTATAAAGAAAACAATAAAAATTTAAAGAGAAACATTGTTTCACAAGTTCAAAAAACAACCATTACCTAACACATTTAAAATGAAGAATGAACTTAGCGGTCTACTTGAAGTTTAAAAATATTTAATATTACCAGGTAAAAACATGGATGGTGACAGCTTTACATGGCTCACTCCATACATTTCATAATGTAAAAGGGCAAAACATTACTTGGAAAGAAATGAAGAGTTGGTTTTGTAAAAGATTTACTGACCACATATAAGCAATTAATACAAGATGACAAATATTTAACTCAACTAAAAAACTTTTAGAGACAACTGGGTCAAATATTAATGATGTGCTCTGCTAAGGAAGAGAAATCATGTACCTTTCTAATCTGTAAGAAGTTCAAAATGTATAACTATCAGTGCTATTCTAGTGACCTAGAAATTTGCTATAAGTAGCTTTCTTTTGCTAGGTAATAATTCTTATAATGATTGGATTTTATTTAACAGAGTGAGCACTGAAGAGGCATAATCCTTTTTTAACCCCTGGGAAAAAAAGTGATATAAATTAGTGATGGGTACTAGGCTTGACATTTTGTGTTAAAAAGATGGAACTATTTAATTGGACAGAATATATTTCATGAGGAGCTGGGTACATTTTTAACTCTCAAAATGTGTTTATGAAGTTTTGTGAGATATAAGTGTATGCTTTGACTCACTCTGGCTTGCTTTTAAAATGCAATACATTTGGCACTAAATGGAACAAATGAAGACAAGCAAAATTACGTGAGACTAAGCTGCTCCAACAGAACTGCCTATCTTTGACTTGCAATTCATACTATTTCTTAGTTCTTGACTGAACAGAAACAAACAGTCCTAACTACATAGCACTTCTATGATGTATGAAAATAGAATCTAGAGCTAAGATGAGGTTGCTTCTATGGTGAGTCAATCCCCCATTCTGCCATAATCATAGTTACAAATGTGAAATTCATTTAAGAATTCATACTTTCACCAAGTGCTTATAACTTTACAAGTTTTCTTACTAGATATGTTCTTGGTTATGTGGCCAGCTGAAATATGGTCTTTGAATGAAGTAAGAAATCCCATATAAAAGAAAATCTATTTTATAGGAATCTTACTTTACTTGAAACTTCCTTGAAAAGAACAAAACACCAAACTAAAACTTTGTAACCAAATTCTTGGAACAAAGCACTGGTGGCCATACTTTTGAGTCTCCAGTGAGTCTTGAAGTTCACTCATTTTTCATGTTTCAAGGGTTTCTTCATTTGCTCCACAAGTATCAACAACACAAATTAAACAACTTGTTACTGGAAAAGCTCGGACTTTGGAGTTGGCGATCCATTTGTCTGTTTCAGTGTTATATTCAAGGATGTGTCCTAATCGACCCACACCTTGAAAACCAGCCAAGACATAAACTACAGAGCCGACTGCTGCACATTTGACTGTTACACCCTTCCATGGCATTGGTGAGACCATCTTCCATTCGTTTAATTTAATATCGTAATATTCCACATTGTCCAGACCACCTTCAAAAGAATAAAACGTGAACAGCTATATGAACAATTCTAAGATCTCTTAAAGTAATAATTCTTTGTATTTTTTCCAAACCTCTCATTATGAAAAACTTCAAATATGCAGAAGAGTTGTAAGAATTTTACAATGAATCCTCACATATCTACCATTTAAATTCCTATTCCTACTTGAACACAACAGAAATTTAACTTAATTTTCATTTGTCATTTTAGAATCATAAATACTTATATTTATTCTATAAAATTAAAGATGTTCTATCTGCTCTGGAAAAATTAAAAAGTAGACCAGTGAAGTTTCCTTCTGATTAAGTTTGATTATAATCATTCAAATGTCCTTCTTTTTCCTTCTACCATTTATCTGTCAGCAGCTTATGAAAAACAGCAATGGATAGAGACAGAAGAAGGAAATAAAGCTATTTCTTTGTTATACTTAAGTAGTGATTAAAGGTACTGACTAAAATAAGCTTTGTGGAATCTTATTTATAGATTCAGTCCAAATTCTACATTATTAAAAGCAATTATTTAAGATTCTTTAGTACAACATTATTTAAGAAAATAAAAAGATCAAATTTACTCATTTAAAAAAGTAGTACCGATATTTTCATGCAACGTTAAAAAATGTTTAGGAAACACTGCCATTCAGAGCCTGGATACAAGTCCTAAAAGTTAAATTAAAAAGTTTTAAAAGTTATATTAAAGTTCAAATGTTTCTGTCACTCAACAGTTTTTTTTTTTTTTTTTTTAATATTTAATTTATTTATTTGGCTGTGTCAGGTCTTAGTTGTGGCATGTGGGATCTTTAGTTGCGGTACGTGAACTCTTAGTTGCACCATGTGGGATCTAGTTCCCAGACCAGGAATCGAACCCGGGCCCCCTGCATTGGGAGCTTGGAGTCTTAGCCACTGGACCACCAGGGAAGTCCCCACTTAATAGCTCTTAAGCTAATGTGATACCATTCCCCAGAGGGTATTTGGAAATGTGCTAAAGCCACCTGAGACTGTCACAATGACTGGTGGCTATTACCTACATTCATAGACAGAAATGTTAAACGTATTACAATGTTTCATAAACCGTTAGTTCACAGAAACTATAAAAAAAAAGTCTAATGATGTATGTGATCAAGAAACATTTTCATAACTTAAGATAAGGAAATATCAGCAAATTCATTGCAAAAGTTGAAAAAGTGAACTAATTTCACATACCTAAGCCATTCTGACCACCCACAGCGAATATCTTGTCTTTTACAAATACCAGGCCATGATTCTTCCTGGCTTCAATCATTGGACACAGCTCAGTCCATCTGAAAAAACAAAGGAAAGTTTTTAGTACACATGTTCACAAGAAGTAAAAGGACTCATACGAATTTATAAGAAAGGTCTGTTATCCCAAGTAAGCGCTCATTTACCACTCACATATGTGTACACATGCACACACACACACACACACAAATGTGCGCCTGCATGTCTGGAAAGCTAGAAAACAAAAGTTTAACAGCGGTTTTCAGTAATTTATAGGTGGGGTAAATAGGGATTTTATTCCTTTCAACTCCAATAGGATATGGGAAACAGAGGATATCTGGAGACTATTAACATGTCTTTGGAAGACATCCATTTCCTATAGTTCACAATAACTTGTAAAACAGTAACAAACAAAACAGGGAAGATATGTAAGAAAATATAAGGTACTAATATGGTTTTAGTCACATGTGGTTTTAATTAATATTTACATACGGTAAGTAAAACAAATTTATCATGGGCCTCTAGCAAATTAGCATATCTGTTACTATTCACACATACATCTTTAAATATACACTTAGAACTTCAGGCAGCTCCTATCATTCTGTCACGTTTAATAACTTATTAGCATGTTGCTGTGATCAC